>NC_064927.1:482502496-482805526 GCF_023897955.1 Schistocerca gregaria
CACACTTCATCTGCAGTCACCCGACGGTCACCACGAATGATGTCATCAACTTGCTGAATGTTGTGTGGAGTCACTGCACTCACCGGCCTGCCGCTCCGCTTTTCGTCAGTCAACGGTGTTTGCCCTTCAGCTTCCTTACAACCACGAACCCATCGTCTAACAGTGCTGACATCCACTGTCACAACACCATACACCTTCTTCAGTCTTTCATGAATGCGTATGGGCGTTTCACCTTCTGCATTCAAGAATTCATTCACACAACACTGTCTCAAACGAACATCGATGTCGGCCATCTTACAAACTTCTGCTGTGCTGCCACCTGTTGACACAGAAAGTTACTACTGCAGTGGATTGCAGAAGAAGGTTTGAGGAATGGCGCCAAATTCAAATTTTTCACTTAACTTAATTTTTTTAAGTTATAAAAAAATGGGAGGCATTACTTTTTGACCGACCCTCGTACATGCGTAACTGTATCACAATGCTGGCAAAAATTTTTTGGACACTGCTATATTTATAGGATTTTGTTTCTACACATTTGTAACGCAAACTCTCGACCTGTGAAATTTTTATATGAGACTGTCACTGTAGCGGAAACTGCTGTCGTAAATATTTCGGTAAGAAAGGTAAGTGACCGTGACGTAATGCGCTGTGAGCGGCCAGGTGTGCCAGCTGCCTTGAGAAAAAGTCATCAGTGTGTGCCTTTCAGAGGCACAGGTGGAGAAAAAAGGAGGCCATTAACCTTGCTATTGGTATTCCTTTGTAGAAAGCATCGCAAATACGACACGCCCAAACTTGAAAACATATGATTACACTGTGGAGCTCTTAATTTATGATATTTACTGAAATGAAATGAGGAGAAACATTTCATGTCTATTATCTTGGTAGTTGAAAGATTGTTTACTGCATTATGAAACGCCATATGGTTAGTGAATGACGTTTCATGACTTGCTTTGTCCATTTTGTTTAATATCTGGTTTATAGCTGTACTGCAGCACTGGTTAAAAAAAATTTGTAGATGTACTAATATAAATATTTTCTGTCTACAGATCCAGTATATAATAACAATAATGTGATATACTTCAAAAAAAAAATGAGGGAGCACAAAAAGACATTTCCCTTCATAGGAATTGCGCACATAATTTTCTTTTCAAGGACATGGTAATTTATTTCATAGAATAAGTTTTTGTTGTGTACCACTTTAATTACATAGACATTAATATGTGAATATGCATTTCCCTTACCTGCGTTGTTGTCTTTAGTGGACTATTTTTGCTGTTTGTGGGTTTGTCATGTTTAGATATAAGTTATTACATTTATTACTGCTTGCTTTGCTTACTTGCACTTTTATCTCATTGCTGTTTGTATTAATTATTTTGTGCTGCTGCATTGCCTCGTTCCTTAGTTAAGCATCTGAGCTCAGTAGATTTAAGTTAGCTTAAGAGGGGGTAGACTATATAAGTGAACGAGTTGTGATGAACGGAAAGAAATGCATTGAGAAGCTATAAGAAAATTGTTTGGCCAAAAAAGGATTTTGAAAGAGGATATGAACAAAAATTAGGGTTTAGGGACAACAGGTTTAGGTAGGATTTTCTTGAAAATAAATGATGAGGTAAGATGATGGAAAATAGACTCCTGGAAATGGAAAAAAGAACACATTGACACCGGTGAATCAGACCCACCATACTTGCTCCGGACACTGCGAGAGGGCTGTACAAGCAATGATCACACGCACGGCACAGCAGACACACCAGGAACCGCGGTGTTGGCCGTCGAATGGCGCTAGCTGCGCAGCATTTGTGCACCGCCGCCGTCAGTGTCAGCCAGTTTGCCGTGGCATACGGAGCTCCATCGCAGTCTTTAACACTGGTAGCATGCCGCGACAGCGTGGACGTGAACCGTATGTGCAGTTGACGGACTTTGAGCGAGAGCGTATAGTGGGCATGCGGGAGGCCAGGTGGACGTACCACCGAATTGCTCAACACGTGGGACGTGAGGTCTCCACAGCACATCGATGTTGTCGCCAGTGGTCGGTGGAAGGTGCACGTGCCAGTCGACCTGGGACCGGACCGCAGCGACGCACGGATGCACGCCAAGACCGTAGGATCCTACGCAGTGCCGTAGGGGACCGCACCGCCACTTCCCAGCAAATTAGGGACACTGTTGCTCCTGGGGTATCGGCGAGGACCATTCGCAACCGTCTCCATGAAGCTGGGCTACGGCCCCGCACACCGTTAGGCCGTCTTCCGCTCACGCCCCAACATCGTGCAGCCCGCCTCCAGTGGTGTCGCGACAGGCGTGAATGGAGGGACGAATGGAGACGTGTCGTCTTCAGCGATGAGAGTCGCTTCTGCCTTGGTTCCAATGATGGTCGTATGCGTGTTTGGCGCCGTGCAGGTGAGCGCCACAATCAGGACTGCATACGACCGAGGCACACAGGGCCAACACCCGGCATCATGGTGTGGGGAGCGATCTCCTACACTGGCCGTACACCTCTGGTGATCGTCGAGGGGACACTGAATAGTGCACGGTACATCCAAACCGTCATCGGACCCATCGTTCTACCATTCCTAGACCGGCAAGGGAACTTGCTGTTCCAACAGGACAATGCACGTCCGCATGTATCCCGTGCCACCCAACGTGCTCTAGAAGGTGTAAGTCAACTACCCTGGCCAGCAAGATCTCCGGATCTGTCCCCCATTGAGCATGTTTGGGACTGGATGAAGCGTCGTCTCACGCGGTCTGCACGTCCAGCACGAACGCTGGTCCAACTGAGGCGCCAGGTGGAAATGGCATGGCAAGCCGTTCCACAGGACTACATCCAGCATCTCTACGATCGTCTCCATGGGAGAATAGCAGCCTGCATTGCTGCGAAAGGTGGATGTACACTGTACTAGTGCCGACATTGTGCATTCTCTGTTGCCTGTGTCTATGTGCCTGTGGTTCTGTCAGTGTGATCATGTGATGTATCTGACCCCAGGAATGTGTCAATACAGTTTCCCCTTCCTGGGACAATGAATTCACGGTGTTCTTATTTCAATTTCCAGAAGTGTAAATAATGAGGTAAGAAGTATGTGAACATATAAATACAAAAAGCTTGCTTGGATGGAATTTTTGGCTGTAGCAAATGTTGAAATAAGAAGGACGATCTATGGAATGAAGATTTGGGTTGGACTGCAGTACTAAATGTTACCCTGAAAACAAACCCTGTCCTTTCCTTTTGTGTTATCTCACTGTATTTGTTTTCTTCCTGTCTCTGTGTAGTGTTTCATAGATTTTTTTCTTTTCTAATACTAAGCTACATTCACTATGATGAGGAATACTGTTATCCTCAAATATAATTTGCATTAATAACATGTTACTTACTTCGTAAAGATGTTTACACATTATTTATTCTGTTTTGTTCTAATGCTTATGTGTGAAGTTGATGTTTCAAAAGTTATTCTGATCTTTTATGTATGTACTTATGTCAAAATTCCTGTAACACTGATGTATATGTTATTTCGATTCTTCTGGAAAGCCTGTATTACTGCAAATGTTATCTGTACTATTATGTTCTTTAATGATATATTTTGTACCTGTGTTATTGTATTCTTATGTTATAAAATTGTAATTGGCACCAATTCATCAAATTAAGTAACTTGTAAGTTACATTTCACTGCACACAGTTCTGTTGGTCATAGCATATGGACAATATGTGAGAAGTAGTGTTTGCACGTGTGTTGACAATTCAGCAAGGGACTGGATAACAGCATTGCTCGTTCTAAGGACATTTCAAACAAATTTTTTGTGAGTGGACAAGTGGTGGTTTATGGACTTGCTACATTCTCTGCAAGACTCTTCGATGGTGATTGGGCACCTGCACAGTCGTAACAGATGGCTGCTGGCCATCTCTATAAGGATTACAGTGGGTCAGCACCTTTGATGAACCACCAATACCATTATTTCTGCAGTGGGTCTGCACCTTTGATGACCAACCAATACCATTATTTCTACAAGGGCTGCAGTGGGTCTGAACCTGTGATGACCCACCACTACCATACTCTCTACCAGGACTACAGTAGGTCTACTCTGTGGCGACCTACCTTCCAATATTCTTCAACACTTCGACTGACTCTGCTGTGGGTTTGCTCTGTTGTGGCCCATTACCTGTCAGCATGTCAAGAGTCAGCACTGTCTTTCCGTTGGAAGGACAACACTACTCCTTCAAGAGTGCATGTAAATCCACTACTTCCGTGTGCATTTTCTTTTACTGCTCAGACATTGACCAAAACCAGTGCTGTTTTACGACCAAAAACAGTGCTATTTTACTGTGATGAACGATCAGGACTGTCTTTATCGATTGTGAGAAAATTTTTGGGTTCTGATCAACATTGTATCAATAAGTGTGTGCATTTGATATCTTTGTTATAGTAATTATGAAAAATTTTTCAAATCTGTATTGGCCACTGCCCAAAACAATTCATAATTTTTTTTGTGGGGAGCATGGGGGCTATGTAAGTAGGCTGTTTAGGTTTGTTTTTATTGGTAACGCCGCCGCCACGTAGCGCTCTGTATAAAAATCAATGGCTGTGCCGTGTGCAGTCTGTGGCTGGTTGGCATTGTTGTAATACTCGCCATTGTAGTGTTGGGCAGCGGCGGCTGGATGCTAACAGCGCGTAGCGTTGCGCAGTTGGAGGTGAGCCGCCAGCAGTTGTGGACGTGGGGAGAGAGATGGCGGAGTTTTCAAATTTGTAAGAATTGGTGTCATGAACTGCTATATATATTACGACTAGTGAGGTAAATACATTTTTTGTTCTCTATTAAAATCTTTCATTTGCTAACTATGCCTATCAGTAGTTAGTGCCTTCAGTAGTTTGAATCTTTTATTTAGCTGGCAGTAGTGGCGCTCGCTGTATTGCAGTAGCTTGAGTAACGAAGATTTTTGTGAGGTAAGTGATTTGTGAAACATATAGGTTAATGTTAGTCAGGGCCATTCTTTCGTAGGGATTTTTGAAAGTCAGATTGCGTTGCGCTAAAAACTATTGTGTGTCAGTTTAAGCACAGTCGTGTATAAATTTTTCAAAGGGGACGTTTGAGGTTACATCGAGCAGCATTACATGTCATTCATGCAACGTGTGAAACATACTTTCCTCTTTAAGTTTTGCTGTAGCAAAATAGCTCTTACAGCGTTAGTTTATCCCCCACCCTTGAGTACATTACACGAAACTTTATGACCCTTCAGTGTACGTGAGGTGATCGTTACAGTGCAGAACCAATCATGGCATACGGGCTGACAGAGACTGCGGAGTGCTAGCTCTGAACCGTGAAGGACTGTGGGCAGTAATTCCTTTACACACTAATTATTTGGTACTTCAAAGCCATCAGATAAGCACTAGCTGTTTTACGTTGTGCCTTAGCAACCTGTATCAAATAATATGTAATGCCTCTCGTTTTGCTTCAATGCTTTGGACTTTGCATGGTGCGTATAACACTGTGGACTAGTTGTCAGATACAAGGCTTGGATAAAAATATGGAAAGTCCCCTAAAAATAAATTCTTTTGTCGCTGGCCGGTGTGGTCGTTCGGTTCTATGCGCTTCAGTCTGGAACCGCGCGACCGCTACGGTCGCAGGTTCGAATCATGCCTCGGTCATGGGTGTGTGTGATATCCTTAGGTTAATTAGGTTTAGGTAGTTCAACGTTCTGGGGTCTGATGTCCACAGGTGTTAAGTCCCTTAGTGCTCAGAGCCATTTGAACCAAATTCTTTAATGGGTTTGTATCTGACCACCAAAGGTGCATGTACAAAAAATTGCTCTGAGCACTATGGGACTTAACATCTATGGTCATCAGTCCCCTAGAACTTAGAATTACTTAAACCTAACTAACCTAAGGAGAGTACACAACACCCAAGCATCACGAGGCAGAGATAATCCTTGACCCCGCCGGGAATCGAACCCGGGAACCCGGGCGTGGGAAGCGACAGGTGCATGTACAATCCCGTCAATAAGGTTGAAAATGTCCTTCGTGCTCGGAACTGTGTTCTGTGTAGCGGGTGTATTATGTCGGAGTTTAGTGAATACGAACATGGGCTAATTTTTGGTGCTCGTGTGGTTAACGCTTCCATAAACTAGGGTGCCGAAGTATATGACGTTTCAGAAGTCACCGCATCGAAAGTTTATTCATCTTACAGGGATAGCGGGAAAAGATCTCCCGCTAAGTCACAGCGCAGACGAAAATCTATACTGATTCATAGTGACAGACGCAGACGGTCTTCGAAGAGGAGTGTGATGAAAAATAAGGTGACGACACCTGCGAAAGTCACTCCAGATGTGAATGTCGCGCTCCCTGTTAGCATCAAAACAACACGAACGAAGTGCCATAGGCAGGGAACTACAGATAGAGATGGAATTCGAAACCCACTTATCAGTGATGGAAATGCCCGTCACCTAGAGAACGTGGTGCCGATGCCACAAAATCAGGACTGTGGAGCAAAGGAAGGAAGTCATTTGGTCGGATGAGCGTGGCTCCAAACTGTTCCCAACTTCTGGCCGAGTTACATCCCAATACTGAAACGTGGCGGAGATATGGTGATGATCTGGGAAGCCACATCGTTGTATTCTATGGGAACCATGATTAGTTCCATTACTGCAAATGATTATGTGAACATCTTGCCTGACGAGGCCCATCCCATGGTACAATGGTTGTTCCCCGAAGGTGATGGTGTGATGCGAGAGGACGGGTCCCCTGTTCACACAGACCGCATCGTCCAGGGCTCGATGAACATAGGTGAGCACGAAGATTTAAAGTCGTGTGCCACCTGGCCTTCGCATCCATCTGATATAATTGTTATTGAGACCTAGTGTTCTACTTCGGAGCGAAGGGTGCGCTATCACTATCCACTTTCGTCATCGTTACCTGAACTTTCCATTATTTTACAGGAAAAATGTGCGGCAGAAGATGTCCTTGAAAACCATACAGTAACTGTTCTAATCCCTGCCGAGCCGACTGCAAGCGGGTTTGTTTGCCAATGGTTTTCCTACACCGTATTAGGCACGGAAATGTGGTTTGCCATTGACTTTTCCATAGTTTTTTCCTACTTCTGTAGTTGATTCATTAGTGTTATTTTTTGTTGATTTACCGATTAGTCTTTTCTTCTACGTATTTACCACTTTATCCTTTCACTACCTTTCATTCATATTCCAATATAGTAACTGTAAAGTTCGTGGCTTTGTTTCTATTGGCAGTTGAATACTGACTGTAATTTTACTGTCTTCTTTCAAGCACACTTGATCTTGGATGTGCAAAGAATTCTGGTCCAGATACCTAAAAGAAACTCCCACTGAAATCGCAGCTGTTCATCAAAATGGTGTCTCTGGATAATACATTACGAGCCATTAAAATTGCTACACCACGAAGATGACGTGCTACAGACACGAAATTTAACCGATAGGAAGATGTTGTGATACGTAAATGATTAGCATTCCTGAGCATTCACACAAGGCTGGCGCGACATTGCTGCTCGCGTTGGTCGAGATGCAATGACTGTTAGCAGAATATGGAACCAGTGGGTTCAGGAGGGTAATACGGAATGCCGAGCAGGATCCCAACGGCCTCGTATCACTAACTGTCGAGATGACAGGCATCTTATCCGCATGGCTGTAACGGATTGTGCAGCCACGTCTCGATCCCTGAGTCAACAGATGGGGACGTTTGCAAGACAACAACCATCTGCACGAACGTAGACATCTGCAGCAGCATGGACTATCAGCTCGGAGACCATGGCTGCGGTTACCCTTGACGCTGGAGCACAGGCAGGAGCGCCTGCGATGGTGTACTCAACGACGTACCTGGGTGCACGAATGACAAAACGTCATTTTTTTCGGATGACTCCAGGTTCTGTTTACAACATCATTATGGTTACATCCGTATATGGCCACATCGCGGTGAACTCACATTGGAAGCATGATTTCGTCATCGGCACACTAGTGTATCACCCAGCGTGATGGTATGGGCTGCCATTGGTTACACGTCTCGGTCACCTCTTGTTCGCACTGAGCGCACGTTGAAGAGTGGAGGTTACATTTCAGATGTGTTACGACCCGTGGCTCTACCCTTCATTCGATCCCTGCGAAACCCTACATTTCAGCATATTGGAGGTCCTGTACGGGCCTTTCTGAACACAGAAAATGTTCGACTGCTGCCTTGGCCAGCACATTCTCCAGATGTCCCATCAATTGAAAACGTTTTGCCAAAGGTGGCCGAGCACCTGGTTCGTCACAATACGCCAGTCACTACTCTTGATGAACTGTGGTATCGTGTTGAAGTTGAATGTGCAGTTGTACCTGTACACGCCATCCAAGCTCTGTTTGACACAATGTCCAGGCGTATCAAGGCCGTTATTACGGCCAGAGGTGGTTGTTCTGGTTACTGATTTCTCAGGATCTATGCACCCAGATTGCGTGAGAAGGTAATCACATGTCAGTTCTAGTATAATACATTTGTCGAATGAATACCCGTTTATCATCTGCATTTCTTCTTTGTGTAGCAGTTTTAATGGCCAGTAGTGTAGTATGCATGTGACAACGTAAAATTAAAGTCAGTCCCGGCACACGATCTATAAGTTTCATTGCTCTGAGAGGTTCTATAAGATCCAAAGGATAAATGACCGTCAGTGTATTTCGTAATTTTTTTCAGATTGAAATGATAAGAGCGGCTTTCACTGAAAACCCACCAGACATTGAAGTCAGTAATGATAATATACTACCGATAACGCCGATGCAAATTCAAAATGGACTTAATGCCGAGGACAGGACAAGATATAACTGAATCTGAAGAACAAAATGGATTCAGACATGGTCACACCTGGACTGACGGAGTGTTTACCCTCAAGAACCTAGTGGAGTGTCTTTGTAGACCTCCAGAAAGGCTATGATACAGTTTCACAAAACAAGCTATGGACCAGTCTAACTGTTAATGGCGTGTCACCGAGCTATGTGAAAGCTGTCAGACTCCTCTACCAAGGTTGCATGGCACTGGTAAAAGTTAGTTTGAGGCGACAAAGGGACTACGCCAGAGATGCACACTCGTCCTTACACTCTTGAAGATTTACTTAGAAGAAGCACTAATATCCCGGAAAAGGGAATGCGAAGGAATGGGTACCCACGTACTCGATGAGATTTTGTTCAATTTATTTTGTGCTGACGACCGAGTGATAGTAGCTGGAGAAGAGGAAGAATATCAAAACCGTGGTTTTGTCATAAATGTATTTAAAACAGAATATCTTAAAGTGGGTTAACATGCTGTTAAACACTTACAACGCGGTTCTGATACTGTTAAACGTTGTCATAATTTTAAGTAGATGTATGGATGATATAAACAATAAAATTGGCCAGGGCATGCCAGCCATAAAACAGGTAAATGGTATTGTCTGGGACAAAAACATAAAGCACAGAACAAAAAATACCATCTACCACACAATTACTGAAAGTATCACAACATATGGTGCAGAGTTATGGTAACTAACTCAGAGACAGAGAGATCGCCTGCTGGCTGTCAAGATGGATTTCTGAGGATGAGTTGTGGATATTCCAGGCTTGATCATATTAGAAATGATAGGATGAGAGAGGTTATGAATGTCGAAAGCACAATCCTAGATCAGATAGAAAGGAAGCGCCTACTCTGGTATGCTGTAATGCTGTGTGTATTGTGGAAAAAACATATCATACTGAATGTGCCATATTTTCCCTCATTAACTTTGGCTCAAATTAAACAATATTCAACATTAAACTAGAAACTTAATATGTCGTATAATAAACATAAACCGTCAGTCAATCAAGAATGTATAGCAACACTGACTATACATCATTCTGAATTATATTCCATATTGAACAACAGTGATATCCCGACGTTGTTCGGCTGTCAGCGTAGTATTGCCCTGCTGCCATTGCTCACGCAGTAGAGTACCAGGTAACTCCACCTCTACAACAATATCCGGATACTGCGTGGCTTTCTGCGACATATTTTCACTAATATTATCATAACGTAGACCTTTACCCTGGCCGCTCACCACTATTGGTCGGTAAAATCTCCTTTCCTTTCAGTGTACAGCGATAGTCGTGCTAGGGGAACGGTCACAACTTCGTCCACAAACATAGACGTACGAAGTTCTCAATAGCTGCACAGCCTTTTCTTCTCGCCGCTGAGTTTTGTCAAAGACGAGAGAGGTGTTAGATGTTAGACAAGACACCATGGGATGACACAGCGACGCTGATAGGTAATGGCGTACCCGTAAACTGTGATTTCAATAAACTGTATATTAAAAATTGGGGAAGTGAATCTCTTCGCAGGAAGTTTTCCTTGAGACAGTTTACCATTCTGCGAGTCTCAACAACGGCGGAGGGATTTTTCGACGGGAGCTGGATGTCTATTGGTGGGCAAACATGGTCAATACAGACAACAGCACACGCCCCTTCCGAGTTTGCTTTATCACTGAGCCGTGACCGACTGAGGTGGCGCAGTGGTTAGCAAACTGGACTCGCATTCGGGAGGACGACTGTTCAATCCCGCGTCCGGCCATCCTGCTTTAGGTTTTCCGTGATTCCCCTAAGTCGCTTCAGGCAAATGCCGGGATGCATCCTTTGAAAGGGCACGGCCGACTTCCTTCCCCATCCTTCCCTACTGCGATGAGACCGATGACGACGCTGTTTGATCTCTTCCACCACATCAACCCAACCCAACTGAGCCGTGACGCGAATGAATAAAGCACGTCACTCTCTCAGCAACAAACATCTTTGGCCAGATGTCGCCGGCAGCGGCCTCAGTTGTGGAACAATGAGGATGGTCGAGGAGCAAAGCGGGGGATTGCAATCGTAATTTCACTCGGTGTTGGATCAAGTGGCCCAATTTTCTGGATCCTTGGTTCGTCGCAGCAGTCCTTCCTGGTTCACCCGGCAACTGTTGGCTGTGACGACCTGGATATATCATAGAGGGACCGGTCGAAAGCCGAACGCCATCTGCCGTTTACCGCCGTAGTGGCGTTATTGTGGACAGCCGCTATCAGAAAGGGAGTCCTTACCACTGTGTAAAGGCGGCTCCCACACCGATGTCAACTTGAGTTAATACAGGTGAGCCCGTTATGGAACAGTCCCACTGATTAACGTTCTCGTGTCGGACGTTGCGGTCGAAGTGCAACAAAGTCACCTGTGCAACCAGTTCTTTCAATGTCTTCAGTTGTTTTAATCGACGGTGCTCTGTATTCTGCTCTTACAGTTACTGGCTGGGGTAGCTCTCACTTTATTGGGTCGGACAAGCGTATTTTATGTAGTTAAATTCGCCGCAGTGCAGCTCAATCTCCCTAAGTAGTTTTGGGTGTTTCAATTGTATTAAGAATTGTTCTATTTGAAATTTTGTAATTCATAAAACAATTCGGCAGTACGTCCCCCCTTCGTGTGAATGGACTGCATCAATTTGTAAGAGAAATTTGCGAATTAACTCTGCTCCCGTTTGGTGCGTTGGTGACAGCTTTCTTTTGCTTAACAAAGCACATCTGGTGTGCAGCAAGCCCCAATTTTTGTTTGCACAGCGAAGCGCATTCGTGTGCAACGACTGTTTGCCTTTACTTCACTTGTTTAACAACGTGATTTTTCACTAAGCTATTTCTTGATGTTGCTTGAAAGCTCGCTCGCTCACAATTTGTTGGCATAAGAAATCATCATGTCTCCTGTACTTCAAGTGTGAGTGCACTTGGATTTATTTAAATCATTTGGGCTCCAAATCACTTTTAAGTAGTTTCTTAAATTTTGTGTAAAATTCTAAGTCTTCAGTCCTTGTTTAAGTTCAAGTGCCTTCGTTAAGATGAAGTAAATATTTCTGAATTCCAATCAAGAATAAAAGCAAGGCTTCCGGTCTAGACTGTATACCAGTCAGGTTCCTCAGAGTATGCTGATACAATAGCTCCATTTTTAGCAATTATATACAATCGCTCGCTCACAGAAACATCCGTACCTAAAGACTGTAAAATTGATCAAGTCACACCAGTAACCATAAAGGAAAGTAGGTGTAATCCGTTAAATTACGGGGCCATATCACAATCTTAGATCTGCAGTCGGGTTTTGGAACATATACTGTATTCGAACATTATGAATTGCATCGAAGAAAACGATTTACTGACACATAGTCAGCACGGATTCAGAAAATATCGTTTTTGCGAACCGCAACTAACTCTTTATACTCATGAAGTAATGAGTGCTATTGACAAGGCGACAATCTGAATAGCCGTATAAGATTGTTTGCTGATGATGCTGTCACTTGTCATCAGATGACAAAAACGAATTACAAAATTGTTTAGATAAGATATCTGTATGGTGTGAAAAGTGGCAATTGACCCTCAATAGAGAAAAGTGTGAAGTTATTCACATGAGTACTAAAAGAAATCAGCCAAATTTCGATTACGCGATGAGTCACACAAATCTTAAGCCTGTGAATTCAATTAAATACCGAGGGATTACAATTAAAAATACTGTAAATTGGAACGATCACATAGGTAATGTTGTGGGTAGAGCGAACCAAAGACTGTGATCCATTGCAGAGCACTTAGAAGGTGAAACAGGGCTACTAGAGAGGCTGCTTACACTATGCCTGTCCACCCTATTCCCGACTATTGCTGTGCGGTGTGGGATCCGCATCAGACGGGACTGACGGATGACATCGAAAAAGTACAAAGAAGGGCAGCTCGTTTTGTATTACATCGAAGTAGGGGAGATAGTGCCACAGACATGACACGTGTATTGGAGCGGCTATCATTAACACAAAGGCGTTTCTCGTTGCGACGGGATCTTCTCATGAAATTTCAGTCACAAGTTTTCTCCTCCGACTGCGAAAACATACTGTCGGCACCCACTTACATAGGGGGAAATGATCATCACGATAAAATAAGAGACACGAGGGCCCTCACAGAAAAATTTAAGTGCTCGCTTCTCCCGCGCGCCGTTCGAGAGTGGAGACAGCAAAGGATTTGGAAGAGCAGTTGAACGGAATGGACAGAGTCTTGAAGGGAGGATATAAGATGAACATCAACAAAAGCAAAACGAGGATAATTGGAATGTAGTCGAATTAAGTCGGGCGATGCGGAGGGAATTAGATTAGGAAATGAGCCACTCAAAGTAGTAAAGGAGTTGTGCTATTTGGGGAGCAAAATAACTGATGATGGTTGAAGTAGAGAGGATGTAAAATGTAAACTGGCAATGGCAAGAAAGGCGTTTCTGAAGAAGAGAAATTTGTTAACATCGTGTATAGATTTAAGTGTCAGGAAGTCGTTTCTGAAATTATTTGTATGGAGTGTAGCCATGTATGGGAGTGAAACATGGACGATAAATAGTTTAGACAAGAAGAGAATAGAAGCTTTCGAAATGTGGTGCTACAGAAGAATGCTGAAGATCAGGTGGGTAGATCACGTAACTAATGAGGAAGTATGGAATAGGGTTGAGGAGAGGAGGAGTTTGTGGCACAACTTGACAAGAAGAAGGGATCCCTTGGTAGGACATGTTCTGAGGCATCAAGGTATCACCAATTTAGTATTGGAGGGCAGCGTGGAGGGTAAAAATCGTAAAGGGAGACCAAGAGATGAATACACTAGACAGATTCAGCAGGATGTAGGCTGCAGTACGTATTGGGAGATGAACAAGCTTGCACAGGATAGAGTAGCATGGAGAGCTGCATCAAACCAGTCTCAGGACTAAAGACCACAACAAGAACAACATATTTAGAGAAAAGATTCTTATGGTTAATGGTTGTATCTAAGGTGTAAATTTTCTCAGTTGTTATTTCACGCACTGCAGTGTTGTTGTACGCCGGGTGTTTTAGAATGAGGTGGTGTCTCAGTTCCTTGACCAGCCTACAATGTGAAGCGTCCCGATTAGCCTGTGGCGTCGGAACTACAGGTCATATTGGTCACTGTGTAGCTAACTTCTCTATGTTTTGTCAAGGAAGTTGGTCATTGTAACAAAGTGTATTTTAAATTTATCTGTGTGACGAATGGTTTTGAAGCGCTGTCTGCCCAATCCTTCCTTCTGCAAGGCAACCAAGCGGCGGGCTGCGTTTCAGTCACTGCGTGCAGATATATTTTATTCCACACAAACTTGTGAAGTGCATGAATGTGCCGTACAGTCATTTAGGTTCGGTCTGTTTCACCTTTACTTTGCTAGGCGCACGAAGTCATTTGCTTAGGTTCTTGATTACTCTTGAAGAACAAATAAGTTCTAGACACCTCAGTATCTAAGTAACACAGCTGTGTTCTTGTCAGTGATTCTCATTTATTAGACTTCTTTCATTCAAACAACTCAAATCCACCAGCGCAATCTTTTAATTTTCTTCCGGCTTAACACAATAATAACTTCCATTTTTTTAATTAAGTCAATGTAGGGCTTCACGTCTCCTTGTCGTAGCCAAGTAAAGCCGGAACTGCTCACTGTATAAGCTCAAATCTTTTACCAATATCTCTCACAATGAAATTAAAATGGCCTCTTACATCATCCGCGCAGTCTTGTACATCTTCCTCTCAAGCCCAGTGACATTTCATTTGACAACAAAATCTTCTCTGCCTTGACAACGTGATAAAATATGTCCCTAGCTAGGCCACCTCATTACCTTACGTACAGAACAATATTTGCGGTTCATATTATATTTACAGTTTATACAGTATTTTGAAGACGTCAAAAGCCACCTACGATTTTATATCTTGTCATTATACGTACATCGACAACATGAGAGATCCAGAATGAAACTTTCACTTTGTACTAGTCATATGTGAAACAATGTTTGAACAAGAGCAATACGGTATCTAATGTCACTCCCTGCTCCAGATTGTGGATAAACAGCCGGCCGGATGGCCGAACGGTTCTAGGCGCTTCAGTCTGGAACCACGTGACCGTTACGGTCGCAGGTTCGAATCCTGCCTCGGGCATGGGTGTGTATAATGTACTTAGGTTATTTAGGTTTAAATAGTTCTAAGTTCAAGGGTAGTGATGACCTCAGATGTTAAGTCCCATAGTGCTCAGAACCATTTGAATTTTTAGATTTAAACTGGGTGTCGGACCGAGACTCGCACTCGGGACCTTTGCTTTTCGTGGCCAAGTGCTCTGCTGTCTGAGCTACCCAAGCATGACTCACGATCCGTCATCACAGGTCCCGAGTTCGTGTTTCGGTCCGGCACTCAAATTGGATCTCCCAGGAAGTTTCAACATGAGAGATCTTTTAGTTTATGCACTAAAATTTTAGTCTCAATAATTTATTGCATACACAGACAGGTGCACTCATGTGAATAAAACATATCTCCTTTTCAAGCCCCATTTTAAACTGAGTGATCTGACATTATATATGAAGACAGTACCTGTTCTCGATAGAACGGAATACTGTTGACGACCGTGTAGCTTTCCCTGGAACAAATGATGACTAACTGAAATCCTCAGCTGCCGATAGGTGTTGTTGATATACCTCGATGTGGACAGCTGAAAATGTGTGCCCCGACTGGGCCAGGAGATCCCGGGCTCGAGTCCCGATCGGGGCACACATTTTCAGCTGTCCACATCGAGGTAAATCAACAACACCTGTCGGCAGCTGAGGGTTTCAGTTAGTCATCATTTATTCCAGGGAAAAGCTGCACGGTCATCAACAGTAATCTGTTCTTTCAAGAACAGTTACTGTCTTCATATATATAATTAAAGGCTACCCAGCCATTGACCTTCGTCTATGCGAATGCGCACAGGTTGCCCAAACTCTTACGGGAATCGCCAAAGCGTGCGCGAGTAATGAGTGGATGGGCAAAGGTACATTATATATGTAGAATTGTGGACAGTTGGGAATGTGCGTCTCACGGGAAGCGTGCAAGGGATAAGTCCTTGCAGTCACGCTATTCATCTGTGTCCTCGGTGGCACAGATGGATAGAGCGTCTGCCATGTAAGCAGGAGATCCCGCGTTCGAGTCCCGGTCGGGGCACACATTTCCAGCTGTCCACATCGAGGTATATCAACAACACCTGTCGGCAGCTGAGGGTTCCAGTTAGTCATCATTTATTCCAGGGAAAAGCTGCACGGTCATCAGCATAATCTGTTTTTTCAAGAACGGTTACTGTCTTCATATATATAGTTAAAGGCTACCCAGCCATTGACCTTCGTCAGTGCGAATGCGCACAGGTTGCCCAAACTCTTACGGGAATCGCCAAAGCGTGCGCGAGTAATGAGTGGATGGGCAAAGGTACATTATATATGTAGAATTGTGGACAGTTGGGAATGTGCGTCTCACGGGATGCATGCAAGGGATAAGTCCTTGCAGTCACGCTATTCATCTGTGTCCTCGGTGGCACAGATGGATAGAGCGTCTGCCATGTAAGCAGGAGATCCCGCGTTCGAGTCCCGGTCGGGGCACACATTTCCAGCTGTCCACATCGAGGTATATCAACAACACCTGTCGGCAGCTGAGGGTTTCAGTTAGTCATCATTCATCGGACATTTTTTGAAATATTTTGAGCTTCTATAGCAATAGTGATAATTTTCACAATAGAGGGAAGAAATAGAAGATCAAAGAAAGAGTTGTTTATTAATCAGCCCGATCACATTTGAAACATCACATCGGAGGCGTAAAAGTTCAGTTCCTGTAACGTATCCCTCTCATCCCTTGGACACACTTCAGCAGAAATAACAGTAATGAAGGACGCTTTGCTCTTTGCTTTTAAGTGATGTTAAGTTAACGCGTTTTCTGAACAATCAGTATAGTCCTGATGCATGTAACAACGTTGTAGGTCACATGCAACAGTTGTTCTCTCGCGTCTTTACTCGAAGCTGGAGAGAAACGCCGTCTTCCAGTGACAGGCTTTAAAGAAAGAATCCCTTCATCAATTGCCTCTCCCCGCGCTGGTGCGACACTGCAAAATTTCTTTATCTGGTGCTGAGTCACCCTCACAGAGGATGAGGGTCGCGGGGAGAGATGGAGTCCCGGATTAACTTGGCCCGTCGCGTACTCCAGGAAATGTCAGCCGGCGAGCAGGGGAGAACGAGATGCCGGCTTAAGGGGCCCGGCTGGAAATTGAGAAAACGGTTCTTACAGCTTCGGGCCAGCTTCTGCTTCAGGAGAGACGGCAGGATAAGACGAAGCGCGCGTCTGGTAGATAGGGTGGTGGCGGTGGGGGTAATGGATGAATCTCTGCTTGCCTGGAGACAGTCAGGTGGCAAACGCGGGTTCCCACGGCAGGCAGTGGTGACTTAGTAACTCTCTGATAATTTAACCACCCACTCAAGCTGAATGAAAAATGAAATGCTATAGTCAGTCTACATATCAGCATGGTCGGAGGCGTATTATTGGTGCAAGTGCACGGAGCTTACAGACGAAAGTTTCTACAGCAGTTCAGTACCAGTACACTACAGTATCATTGCAATTAAAAAGGCTTACTGCTTAGGCGAGTTCGAAAATTTTGTAACAGAGGTTTTACGCGTCAGTGATGTCTTTATTTATATTTCGTTTAACACTAGTCGTATTATTTCGCACATCTAACATTTGAGAAGGTATGCGATGAAACGACACGTGCATTTGCATGAACGTTTATCGAATTTACGACGTTGTTTTGCTGTTCAATAATTTTTGCTATTACAACAAATATTATGTGACTTTTTTCTGTAGCTAAGTTAAACATTTTAGCAAGTGCCTTGAAAGTGGTTCGTATTTTAATGACAACGAACGAGAAGTTGCTTCTGTTGAAGATGATATTAAAATACATTCAATCGTACATCACCAACTTTCGGCCCCGGTATTTACGAAGTGTAGCGTTACGCATGGCTTGCATCCAAAGTGTCAGAGGCACGAATTTTTCAAGTCATCAACGAGCTTAGTTCTTCTGAAGACACTTTAAAGGTATTGGAAAATTGCATTAGTTCGATGCTGAAGATGCCGTTTTGATTTATGTTTCCGTGTCTATACTAAAAACATCATCCTGCATCTTGTAACTTTAAAAGTACACCCGGCGAATAATCGTTCTTTACCCTTATATTCTGGCATACTGTAAATCACTATATTGTTGAATAAATTTATTGACACTTTCATTTATGGATGTTAGACTTGGGCTTTCCAAACCACGTCCTCGAAAGTTGTGCCTGCAGATCGAAGCGTTCTGATGTAAGGCAGTTCTCGGTAACTTTACCGATTGCAGTTATAAGGGATTTCGAAAATCATGACTGGCGTACATTTTCAGGAAAACTATATGCTATTTGTCGCTTACTTGTCGATAGATAAATATGTGTTGTGTTAGTAGAAAATTAGCAAACAACCAAATAACATTGGAATTTCAGTAAATGTTTGTGCAAAAACACGTCCTTTCGTTATACGAGTACTACCTTTCAAATGTAATATACTTGAAATAATATGGCTAGCATTGACCAAAATAAATTAAAAAGTAATATGAGCACGACTCTATCCAGTGACCCACAGGTTACGGAGCCTGGACGCCAACCACATGTCCTACGACGCCTCTTATCCTGAGCCCCACAGCACTGGTACAACACTAATCCGTAGCACCTCCCTACTATTTTCGCGAAATCATCCACGTAGTACGCCTCTATGAGGACGATTCGTCTGATAGAAGAGGGATCAAGAGTCGATTTTAAAGAGGTAGGTGATCCAGTATTACAATCAGAATATAAAATAACTTTGGAGGGCCGAAGGCAGAAGGGGTAGATAATATGCCATCATAATTTCTAAAATCATAGGAGGAAGTGGCAACCAAACGACTCTTCACTTTAGTGTACAGATTGTATGAGTCTGGCGACATGCCATCTGCCTTTCGCCAAAATATTATCCACACAATTCTGAAGACAGCAAGAGCTGACAAGTGCGAGAACTGTCGCACGATCAGCTTAACAGCTCAAGCATCGAAGTTGCTATCAATGATAATATACAGAAGAATGAAAAAGAAAATTGAGGATGTGATAAATGACGATCAGTTTGGCTTTATAAAAGATAAAGGTAGACGACAGGATATTCTGTCGTTACGGTTAATAAAGCAAGCAAGACTAAAGAAAAATCAACACACGTTCATTGGATTTGTCGACGTAGAAAAGGCCTTCGACAATGTAAAATGATGCAAGATGTTTGAAATTCTGGGAAGAAAGAAGGGTAAGCTATAGGGAGAGACGGGTATAATATAAAATATGTACAGGAGCCAAGAGTGAAGAATAAGAGTGGACAACCAAGAACAAAGCGCTCGGATTAAAAAGGCTGGAAACCGGGGATGTAGACTTTCCCCCTTACTGTCCAATTTGTACATCGAAAAAGCAATGATGGAAATAAAAGAAAGGTTCAGGAGTGGAATCAAATACAAGGTGAGAGAATGTCAGTGATATGATTCGCTGATGACATTGCTGTCCTGAGTGAAAGTGAAGAAGAATTGTATGATATGCTGAATGGAGTGAACAGTCTAATGAGTACAGAATATGAATTGAAAGTAAATCGAAGAAAGACGAAATTAATGAGAAGTAGCAGAAATGAGGACAGCAAGAAACTTAACATCAGGATTGATGGTCACGAAGTTGTTGAAGTAAAGGAATTCTGTTACCTAAGGAGCCTAATTACCAATGACGGACGGAGCAAGTAAGAGATCAGAAACAGATTAGCACTGGCAAAAAGGGCATTCCTGGCAGAGAGAGGTCTACTAGTATCAAACACAGACCTTAATTTGAGGAAACAATTCTGAGAATCTACGTCTGGGCACAGCATCGTAGAGAAACATGGGCTGTGGCGAAACCGGAACAGAAGAGAATCGAAGTATATGAAAATGACCTACACTCTTGGAAATGGAAAAAAGAACACATTGACACCGGTGTGTCAGACCCACCATACTTGCTCCGGACACTGCTAGAGGGCTGTACAAGCAATGATCACACGCACGGCACAGCGGACACACCAGGAACCGCGGTGTTGGCCGTCGAATGGCGCTAGCTGCGCAGCATTTGTGCACCACCGCAGTCAGTGTCAGCCAGTTTGCCGTGGCATACGGAGCTCCATCGCAGTCTTTAACACTGGTAGCATGCTGCGACAGCGTGGACGTGAACCGTATGTGCAGTTGACGGACTTTGAGCGAGGGCGTATAGTGGGCATGCGGGAGGCCGGGTGGACGTACCGCCGAATTGCTCAACACGTGGGGCGTGAGGTCTCCACAGTACATCGATGTTGTCGCCAGTGGTCGGCGGAAGGTGCACGTGCCCGTCGACCTGGGACCGGACCGCAGCGACGCACGGATGCACGCCAAGACCGTAGGATCCTACGCAGTGCCGTAGGGGACCGCACCACCACTTCCCAGCAAATTAGGCACACTGTTGCTCCTGGGGTATCGGCGAGGACCATTCGCAACCGTCTCCATGAAGCTGGGCTACGGTCCCGCACACCGTTAGGCCGTCTTCCGCGCACGCCCCAACATCGTGCAACCCGCCTCCAGTGGTGTCGCGACAGGCGTGAATGGAGGGACGAATGGAGACGTGTCGTCTTCAGCGATGAGAGTCGCTTCTGCCTTGGTGCCAATGATGGTCGTATGCGTGTTTGGCGCCGTGCATGTGAGCGTCACAATCAGGACTGCATACGACCGAGGCACACAGGGCCAACACCCGGCATCATGGTGTGGGGAGCGATCTCCTACACTGGCCGTACAACTCTGGTGATCGTCGAGGGGACACTGAATAGTGCACGGTACATCCAAACCATCATCGAACCCATCGTTCTACCATTCCTAGACCGGCAAGGGAACTTGCTGTTCCAACAGGACTATGCACGTCCGCATGTATCCCGTGCCACCCAACGTGCTCTAGAAGGTGTAAGTCAACTACCCTGGCCAGCAAGATCTCCGGATCTGTCCCCCATTGAGCATGTTTGGGACTGGCTGAAGCGTCGTCTCCCGCGGTCTGAACGTCCACCACGAACGCTGGTCCAACTGAGGCCCCAGGTGGAAATGGCATGGCAAGCCGTTCCACAGGACTACATCCAGCATCTCTACGATCGTCTCCATGGGAGAATAGCAGCCTGCATTGCTGCGAAAGGTGGATATACACTGTACTAGTGCCGACATTGTGCATGCTCTGTTGCCTGTGTCTATGTGCCTGTGGTTCTGTCAGTGTGATCATGTGATGTATCTGACCCCAGGAATGTGTCAATAAAGTTTCCCCTTCCTGGGACAATGAATTTACGGTGTTCTTATTTCAATTTCCAGGAGTGTATAAACATTGCCTTTGGTTGGGAAGCTTGCGTGGCTCAGCGATAGAGATAGCCCTATCGTAGGTGCAACCACAACATCGAGTCATCATAGTTAGTTATCTCTGTCATAAACAATGAGGAAAAGTCACTCTAGTAAAGTATCTGATAACAGAAGCAAGAAAATTTGGGTAAACAAGGGTTTGCAAGTGAGCCACTTACGAGGTAACTGTGAATTGGTGGCCACCACTGACATTATTACTCGTATGATTGTCGCTGCTAGTAGGGACGTGACCTTTTCGATTACGACCTCATCTAGTTGGCCTCAAATTTCACACACAGTTTACCTTAACAAGGAACATGTTCTGTGCTCACGCACTGTACAGTTTGCTGATGAAAAATCTCCTTTATAGAATTTGACATGTATTCCACAAGTAGAGAGTTGCGAAAAACAACTCGTTCCGCTGTTCACAATATCCAAAGCGCCGTCGATAAAGGTGTACGTTTTCGTTGCCGTGTTCACTGACTTCCGGAAGGCACGTAATTAACTACCGCAAGTGTTTTTAGAGAAAAAAATTACGAACTTTGCGACTAACCCAAACATCTATAACTGAACTCAGGACTTCTCAGCATGACAAAACCAAACGAAACTGACAGGTGCAAAGTTGATTTCGAGGGTTTCCAAAGACACAGTTACAAGTAAATGAGTTAGTGGCTAATAAAAGGAGCTCAGTAAGAAGACGCAGAAGATTATGTTGTCTGCGGTATGGCTGCAACGCCAAGCGACATTAGCCAAATCTAGGAAGAATTAAGGAGAAGGGAAGATCGCTGCAGCTGCTCGTATTGACATAAGGCTTTGATCGTGACTGCATGTAACGCAATGAGCATAAATGCGGGATGGACTCCATCACTTTTTGATTATGCTATTGGCATGAATCACTACAGACTGTAACAACCATCAGATACTTTTGAGTAGTAGTCGGAAGCAAACTAAAGCGATATTATCACGATTTTGTTCGGTCGATTCTTATCTGTTAGTGATATATAAAGTTTTTAATTGATTTTGAACTAACTTCCGATGATCTAGACACTTGACCCTTTCAACATAGCTCATAAATGAATGACAACAAAATGTTAACAAAAAAAAATGGTTAAAATGGCTCTGAGCACTATGGGACTTAACATCTGTGGTCATCAGTCCCCTAGAACTTAGAACTACTTATACCTAACTAACCTAAGGACATCACACCATCCATTCCCGAGGCAGGATTCGAGTCTGCGACCGTAGCAGTCGCGCGGTTCCGGACTGAGCGCCTAGAACCGCTATACCACCGCGGCCGGCAAATGTTAACACGCTTTCTTGTCTGATGCTCACCACTCTCATTTCCAGGTGAGCTAGAGACTTCAAATTTTCAACATAGCTCATAACTTGATGAAAATGCAGTTTTAGGTCGCTTTCCTGCCTGGTGTGTGGCGGAGGGTACTTTGTTTACCATTATTATTTCCCGATAATATAGAGTTGAAATTTTCAACGTAGTTCAGAAACGGAAGATAAAGCATTATTAATCCGCTTTCATGTCTGGTAAGTGGTGGAGGGTAGTTTGTGTACGGCTGCTATTTCTCCATTTTCATGTTTCACTTGCGAATCTTTCGTGGTAATAACGCGTATTGGTTAGTCCCTGCTTGAGCTAGATCCTCTCTCATATTTACCTTCGTGGTCCTTTCATGTTATAATCTTGGGAGTAAGTAGTGTATTGGTTGGCTTGGGTGACAAGAAACCGAAATAATGCTTAAATTTAACGTTTACCTCTATTGTAATTTCATTAAAATGTTTGAAATCTGTTGACAATCTTGACACACACAACACCAGAAAGCAGAAATAGTTACTTAAATAAAACACTTTTTAACATAACATGTTTCTAAAATGGACTGAAAAGTATTGAACAATTTCTCGTAGCACATTTATATTCCTAACCCGATACAGATAGACTTGAAAATTTGTGCTTGGGAACTTCTCATAATTACGAAAATACCTGTTGAATTTAAAACGAAAACCGTGGGGCCACATGCAGTACATAACTGATGGATGTATAGTTCCCCTCCTTACTGTTACCTGTTGAACATGCCACAAGTTTATCGTTTGAATTCTACAAGTATATTCATTACTAATAAAAATTCTTAGGCACAGATTTTCAGGACTGTCTGTATGGGACAGGGAATCTGTGGGGACCAAGAAAAAAAATATTTTATACCTTTCAGTACGTTTTAAAAACCTGTTCCATTAAAGTTTTCTTTAAATAATTATTACCACATAAGACGAATTGTAGGAAAGTGCAGGCAAAGGTTTAACGGGAGAATGTTAAGGAAATGGCGATCATCCATGGAAGAAGTGGATTACAAAACTTGAGACTGATTTTTGAGTCCAGGCTAATAGAGAAGATCCAATGAAAAGTGATGTTTTATCACAGCATTCGGCTAGTAAGGGCAGGATATATGTATTATGAAGAGGTTTACTGTTGAAATTCCGTGTGTATAGCTGGGGTAAAATATTACTTCCTTTCATACACATCGCGAAATGACTATGAGGAGAATTTCACAGAAATTTTAGTTCATTCACATGTTTATGGACAGTCGTTTACACCACGTATCATTCGTTAGTAGTAAAGTGAAGGGAGGGAAGTTTATTCCTTTACAGCATGAGAGTCTTCTCATACTTTGCTAATTCTTCCCAATGGTGGTGGTGGTGGTTAGTGTTTAACGTCCCGTCGACAACGAGGTCATTAGAGACGGAGCGCAAGCTCGGGTTAGGGAAGGAAATCGGCCGTGTCCTTTGAAAGGAACCATCCCGGCATTTGCCTCAAACGATTTAGGGAAATCACGGAAAACCTAAATCAGGATGGCTGGAGACGAGATGGAACCGTCGTCCTCCCGAATGCGAGTCCATTCCCAATGGAATAACAACACCTTCTAAATGTGATACTAGTTGTTCACTTTTGTTTATGCTAACCATTTCATACAAATATAATTTTGACCCATGTGGTGCTTCGATATGATATCGAAAGCGAGATGTAATCCCTTTGCCTCTGTAGCTAAGGAACTGTCACCTTGACGTGCTACCTGGCGGTACTTTGGGTAGACCTTGCGCCTAGTCACCTAGCAACCAACCATTACATCCGAGAGAAATGGTCACATAATTCACAGGGGTTAACCTTCCCGTAGACAGACACCTGGCCACGAGATGACATCCTAGGCACCTGGCCCAAGAAGCTCACATGGAGCGAACTCGTCGTCGTGGCTCAAGCGCCGGCCTATATACAGCTTGGAAACTGTAGGCACTCCTTTGTCACGTGAGCTGCAGAGCAGAGTAGACCCGACGGAACAACGCCCTCCCTTGGCACCTGGTATGCGTGCGGATTATCGACGAGTTGCGTCTCTCTCCTGGAAGGGTGGCCTGTATGAGATACGTGACCACCTATTTCAGATGTGATGTTGGTTCCTCTCGTATATGCGCAAGGCCTACAAATACTATAGCTCTTACCCGCTCCACAGCCGCGAGAAGATGGGGGGGGGGGGGGGGGGGAGGAACGTGGGGACAGCTACCTCTATCGGCACCAGGGATGCCGTCTGGTGCTGGACAAATCATACCGAAGCAGCGTCTGTCTCGGGGAAGGCTGGCTCCTACGACCTATGTGCCCACTTCCCACGAGTGTAATCCTGGTTGCTGGCTAAGTAGGCGCAAAACCTATCCGCAGCAGTCTCTAACGCGTCAACACTGCGATGCGCATGAGCTCACCCTACTCGTAACTAGAAGGTGGCCATCGAACAGTCTTGTGCAACATGGACGTTACGAGAATTTGCAAAGGTTGAAGTGTATAGGACGTATCCAGACACGTCTTCGGCCTGGAATCTCACTGATTCGACTAGAATTGACGTCACTGACTAGTCCCGCATCGAAAAGACCCCAGTGACCAGCGAAAACACATCTGGAAACGCTCCGGATATTTGTGGAATATCAGACTGACTTGTCGACCGTCATACAGCCCGAGGGCCAAAATCAATGGTCTGGAGAACCATTATTATTTTTCGTTGCAGGACACTTTTGGTTGTTATCCACAGCACCTTCTAAGGACAGTGGTATGTAGACGAAATTATACGTCCCATTCTGCTGCTATTCATGACAAGCCGTGCTGGGTTTAGATTTCAGCTAGATAATGCCCAATCGCAAACGGCGAGATTCTTTTTTTTTTTCATCCTACGTAATGAGTACTAGGGACTGCAATCTTATTACTTTATGGAGGCCGCAGTCCTCCACAAAGACCTCTAAGCCAGAAACCGTTGCCGCAACCGCGCTACAAAATTATGCAACGCAGTTGAGGTCACTGGCAGTGTTGCCCAAGCAGCACCACGTGAATGTTGTTCTGCGTGTTCCTTTGTCTGCACTTAGGACTCATGTTTTATTTACTTACAGCAGTTAAACTTATTTTCAAAGAAAAATACAAGCATTGCAATTAGGGCATTATAAATTTATAGCATAATTTAAGAAGAGAATTAAAGAAGAAAGGAGAGAGTACATTTAAATATCCCTTCAATAACACCACCTTTGGAAGGGTGCTACTCATTTCAGTATTGTCCACATCAACATTCCTCTTGGGAACTCGATTTGTTCGGTCCATGCGAATCTAGCCTATGTCGGTGTTGTTTGTTACAGTGCTATGTGATGTGACGTTAGTTAGGTTAGAATACAACAACTTGTACTACGTCAGCAAACAAATTCTGCTTGGCTCTGGAATCATATCGTGCCTCAATGTAAACTAATTAAGTTATGTACTGTTCCCATACAGCTGTAGGAGAAATAACAAGCAACTACCAACCTACTATTAATAGTGTAAAAACAGCCTGGATGTTTTTTTTGAGCAGTGGGCCGATTAATTATGTATAATTGCGTAATATGCATGATCTGTTTGTATTGTGTGTTTACACTGTTTGATTTTGCTTGCTTATATTAAATTTATATTATATCCCTATTATGACGTTTGCAATGATGTATTCATTTTTGTATCAATTTAGTAATGTTGAGTGTATTCTAGAACAATATCTATCCACGGACTGCTCTAAGAACCTCGACTTTAAATTATGTTCGGCCGGCTGTGGTGCCCGAGTGGTTCTAGGCGCTACAGTCTGGAACCGCGCGACCGCTGCGGTCGCAGGTTCGAATCCTGCCTCGGGCATGAATGTGTGTGGTGTCCTTAGGTTAGTTAGATTTAAGTAGTTCCAAGTTCTAGGGGACTGTTGACTTGACAAGTTAACTCCCCTAGTGCTCAGAGCCATTTGAAACTTTTTTTTGAAAAGTTATGTTCATTCATAGTAAGATATAATTTGCAGTCTTTCATTAATGATCAACTGGGTAATTCTATATGTTTTAAATGTTTTATATAATGTTTGTTTTGTGTGTCTTTTACGTCAGCGTTGTCTCTGTCACTCGTTTCGTCATCAGTATGGAGGTACTCGAGCTATCTATATCGACCTGACTTCGTTTTCTGCGCCTACAGGATTAATGATTTTTTTGTATCTGTCATCTTTTTTTTGTGACGTCGTTGGCGATTGCGATCAACTGTAACCAGGTACCAGGGTTCTGCAATCCATTGTGCTGTTTCCGTTGTGTGTTCTATGTTATGGCTGTATTTAGTGCATTTCAAAAGGAAGTGTTCTGGGAAACCAATTTCCCGGAATGTGTAACGTCTGCTTTCTGAAAGCGACATGCGCTGCAAGTGTGTGCGATATCGGCCATGTTCAGTCAAAAAGTGATCTATGCCTCGGCGTGGGTTAACATGAGGCAACCGTACACGAACCCAGGTATTGGGCTAAAAAGATTATCACTCTCGTTCCACTGTATTTACCTAAGAGTCCACACGCCAGTTTTTTTGTTTGCGCCTATCTCTTATGTGTTGTCCAGTGATTTGCAACACTCTGTCAGCTCAACCCATTTTCTGACAGTATGTTGCAGCCCGATATCTGATGGTTATATCGATCCGGTGTACTCTAAGCATCACATATAGTTAAACGACTGATGTGGCACCGAACGCCCGAAATAGTCTAAGTAGCACACTGCTCTGCATCCGCCTAACAATGGTCTTGTTCATGACGACAGCGAGTTCTATGTGCCCAGGTATTAGGCGCAAACTTCAAACTTCGATACTTATTCGAAAAGAGCGCTGTGGTACATTTTTATGTGTGCGAGTGGTAGTCTATATCGTGTCAAATTTAATGTCCCTGGTTAGTGAAGTACACTTCCTGCTTTGTTTGTGATTAGTCGTATATGTTCGTTGAAGCTATGTCGTTCGTCTGTGTGTACCCCAATACATCTAGTTACTACTCCGCGTTTTATGTTTGTGTTGTTTGCTGTAATCGCCGGCTGACTTTGTAGTGATCCTTTAATTACTATGTATTCTGTCTTTTGTGCTGCGATTGACAATTTGCTTTTGTTTGAACTATTTTTTATTGTGTGTAGCATACCCCTGGCCTTGTTTAAAAATAGTGCTCTTTGTTGACCGATATCGCAACTAACAGGTCATCAGTGTACATCTGAACGTTCATCTCGCTCGATTAAATTCAAAAGGGGTGCAGTTGCGATATTCTGGTCTCGAAAACTGACATGTGGCCGGGGAGCGGTGTACTGACCACATGCCCTCCATATCCGCATGCAGTGACGCGTATGGGCTGAGGATGACACGGCGGCCGGTGGGTACCGTTGATCCTTCATGGCCTGTTCGGGAGGAGTTTTTTTAGTTATTTTCAGCTGCTATATCCCAGAATAAGGGGTCACATATAGCCTTGTGGACATCCTTTGGTAAACCTTTCTATAACCTTGCGGTTGCCCTCCTGCCACTCAGCCACTCTATTCCTACAATAGTCTCGAATACTATAGTTCCGGTTACCTGTAGTTTTCGGAATTTTCTGCCCACCAAGGAGCATCAAAGGCGCCAGCAATGTCACTAAGAACCACAACAGCTTACTTCTGTAATGTATGTTCTACAATTTGGAAAGCCTGAGTAATTGCGTCATCAATATATTTCCCCCGTCTAAACCCAAATTGGCGCCGACTAAGGCCATGCAGTTCCCCGTGAGCTTGGAGTATGTTACACAGGAGCTTATCATGGACCATAGCCGTTGTATTTAAGAATCAAATTGGTCTGCACGATTCTGGTGCTGATGGATCCCTATCTGCGGCTTTATTAAAAGCATTACTGTGTTGAATGTTTTATAGATTAGAGGGACCCATCCCAGCCTCTCTGCATCATTTATTAGATTTGTTAATTATTCGATTATCTGCGGTGAAACCTGGCGCCGTGATTCTGCTTGGATATGGTCTGGTTTTCTCTTTGTTTTGCAAGCTAGCAGTTGCTAACACGACCTGCTTCCGCGCATGTGGGCAGGCGACAGTTTCTGAGGTCTGAGCCCCACACATTTCCTCCTTCTGTAAGTGTTCCTGAATCGTCATCAGGGAGGGGTTTGTCTAGGAGATAGTGTGCTGTTTGTCTCCATCCCCGTGTCGTACTTCCGTCGTCCTGCCACAGCCTATCCATGACAACAGGGGAGTTAATTTGCTCAGTTATAAGTTTGTATGTGTTCCCCAAGTGGTCTTTGTAGATGTGTTGTAACGTATTGTTCCCAATGTTCCCAAGTGGTAAGTGACTTCTGGTAGAGCCTTGTCTTGCGTCTCATATCCTGTCTGAGTACAGATATCTAGGACTACGGAGAAGATCTTCCTTACGTTGGTTAGCAAAAGTCTATCTGTATTTCTGTTGGGCGGTGTGTATATTTGCTGAAGTCTGTATGCCCTTGGGTCTACACTTTCATCAACGTTTTCCACCAGTTTATCTCCTACATAGTTTTGATCCGCCCCAAATTTTCTATGGTTAAAATATGTTTGTTTGATATGGTGCATGATGCCCTGTAGACTTTGTGTCAATGATGACTGCATTATGGTCACTTGTCGCTGCTTTCAGATACACACGAAAATCTATTTCTATATTTACAACTATATGGTTAGCTCTAGTTTCATCTATATTGCTACTGCCACCAGCATGTCCTATATATGTAGGTACTTGTCCTCCATTGTTGACGATGTACAGGTTGTTCGCACTTAGGATGTCGCTGACTATCTAACCTCGGTGATCACTACAATCACCATATCACAAGGAGGATCTGACACCGATATCGGCTGCAATAATTAGCTTCTTTCCTTCTGAGTAAAGTGTTGTTTGCTGAATCATGTTCGTGAATGCTTGAACTGTATGGGATTTTTGCACATACAAAGACGCCAGTACCCATCTCTCTGTAGCCTAGGTGACCTCCTCTGTTACAATACGTCTGTTTCACAACTTTGGAACTTTATAGTTTGGCTCTTGGTGTCCATTATCACAATAGCAACCATAGCCACTCTATCTCCTGTTATCTGAGAAATTCGGGACCGAGGTGAGAGGTGCCAACATATTAATTTCCTATTTATAGTGTACGGTTCTTGAATGCGCATGACAGCGTTTCATTCTTTGACCAGCCTGGGGAGTTCCGCACTTACAATTCTACTCCTCATAGCACTGACCTGTGAGATGCTCATGGCTACCTTGTACACATGTAGCACTTCACACCGTCTTCTCTGAGTCAATGTACACTCTCTGGTAATCTCTGACAAGCTCTTTGTACATTTTGATAACATTGAGCTCTTCTGAACGCCGTTCGCAGACCTATCTCAGCTCAGAAAGCTCACTCTCATCAGTGGACAAGTATTCCGTTCGAAGGATTACCCTATCCACTCTGTTGTAGGATCGCAAATGCATAACCCTTCTCAAGTGTTAATCGTATAACTAATTTTTGTGGAGTTTGCAGGATATTCCTTCGCTCGAGCTACTGAGCTTTAAGTTCAATCCAGAAGTCCTGTAGTTTGATTATAAATATTTACTTGTTCATCACGTGTGTTTTTCAGTTCTGACTTTGATATATTTATTTACTTCCTGCTTACAGTAACGTACTTCTTCGTCCTTCGTGTTGTTCACTGCTTGTCTATGCACCTCTACCTGAGTATCTTTTTAACATTCATTATTGCAAGAGTTACGTTTGCTGTCCCACTTTGTTTTCATGGCTTTATATTTTATCATTAACTCGTGTGCTTTGTTGATCTTGTCACTGCTTACAGTGGCTTTGCCCTTTTGTCATTGATTTATGTTTCCATTACTAGAGGTTGTGGCTGCTCTTAGTTCATCACACATACATCTTCGGGAATTGCTGGTGGTACCCTTACTTCGTGAAATGCCACATCTTCAGGGACTGATGATGGTACCCCTAGTTCATCACATTCCACATCTTTGGGGATCGGTAGAAGTGTCTCCCCTTATACTCACCCTGCATCACTTGCTATTGATGGTGGTATCCCTAAAAAATCACTTACAACATCACTTTCACTTTCTTTACAAGCTACAATGTTGGTATCGCTCTGTTTCGTGGGAATTGCTATGGGTGGAGGTGATGACCTCACTTTGATGACACTAGAGGTTTCTCCTGGGCTTTAGTATCACTTTGAGCTAAATTTATTAGGTTGTGTATATTGTTTACAATTTGTTGTGTCATACCTATCTGCATGTTTGCGATTTGTCTGACGTATAACAGTTGTAAATTGTCGTAGCTCTGTTGCAAAAGTACCATAGCTCCAAGCGCTAATAGAAAGAACTGATGCTCAAATCGTTATAGGCACTAAAGCCGGAGATAAGCTCAGTCGAAATTTTTGCGAAAAACCTAACGGAAAGAAAAGCTAAACAAGTTTGGGTGTAACGTATTTGTTTGTGTTAGAAGTAGTTTATCTGGTCGCGAATTCAAGTAGATAGTTCCTGTGAGTTAGTATGGGCAGAGATCATTGTTGGTAACTTGAATAAAATAATGGTTCAAATGGCTCTGAGCACCATGGGACTTAACATCTATGGTCATCAGTCCCCTAGAACTTAGAACTACTTAAACCTAACTATCCTAAGGACATCACACAACACCCAGTCATCACGAGGCAGAGAAAATCACTGACCCCGCCAGGAATCGAACCCGGGAACCCGGGCGAATAAAATAAAACTTCGATCATTTTACCGACCTCAAAATTCGGATGATACAATTGCTGAAAGGTTAAAACAAAACTTGAGTTTGGTTTCAGACACGCACCCGACTCATACAGCTATAGTTGGTGGTGACATCGATTTACCCTCTATATGTTGGCGGAAATACATGTTCAGTTCCCGAGGGACACATAACACATCATTACAAATTGTGCTAAGCGCATTCTCTGAAAATCACTCCGAGCAGTTAGTTCATAAGCACACACGAATAGTTAACGGTTGTGAAATGACACTTGACCTCTTAGCAACAAATAATCCTCACTTAATAACGAGCGTAAAAACGGATACAGGGATTAGTGAACACAGGGTTGTCGTAGAGAGACTAAATATTGTAAGCCCCAAATCATCCAAAAATTAACCAAAACTATACCTTTTCAAAGAAGCAGATAAAAATTCGCTTCATGCCTTCCTGAGAGACAACCTGCACTCTTTCCAAATTAACAATATAAGTGTAGATCAGATGTGTTTTGAATTCAAATAAATAGTATCGGCAGCAATTGAGAGATTTATACCAAATAAATTATCAAACGACGGAGCTGATCCTCCTTGGTACACAAATCTAACCACAACAGAAACAACGAAAAATAGATGCCGTATGTAAAAAGATGCAAAGTTTCCAAGACTTTCGATCTCTTACAGACGTTCGAAATTAAGCGCGGACTTAGTGCGAGATGCTTATTATAGTTTTCACAATGAAACTTTGTCTCGAAACCTGGCAGAAAATCCAAAGAGAATGAGGTCGAATGTGAAGTACGCTAGGGGCAAGGTCAGTCAATGCTGCCTCTGCGCGACGGCAATGGGGAAACTATTAAAGACAGTGCTGCCAAAGCAGAGTTATTAAACACAGCATTCCGAAATGCCTAAGCAAAAACATATCGAAGTAAATATGCTAGAATTCGATACAAGAATAGCTCCCAACATGAGTAGCGTAGAAGTAGATGTCCACAGAGTAGTGAAGCACCTTAAATCACTTAATAAATGCAAGTCTTCCGATCCTGACAGTATGCCAGTTAGGTTCCTTTCAGCGTATGCTGATGGAATTGTTCCATACTTAACCGTCATATGCAACCGTTCATTAGACGAAAAGTCTGTAACCAAAGACAGGAAAGCTGCAGAGGTCACACCAATATTCATGAACGGTAGTAGGAATAATCCACTAAATTACAGCCCCATGTCATTAACGTCGACATGCAGCAGGATGTGTGAGCATATATTGTGTTCGAACGTTATGAATTACGTCGAAGAAAATGGCCTATTGATACACAGTCAACACGGATTTAGAAAACATCGTTGTTGTGAAACACAACTATCTCTTTACTCGCATGAAGTGTTGAGTGCTATTGACAAGAGATCTGTAATTGGATCCGTATTTATGGATTTCCGGAATGCTTTTGACACTGTACCACACAAGAGGCTTGTAGTGAAATTGCGCGCTTGTGGAATATCGTCTCAGTTATGTGACTGGATTCGTGATTTCCTGTCAGAGAGGCCACAGTTAGTAGTGACTGACGGAAAGTCATCGAGTAAAACAGAAGTGATTTCTGGCGTTACCCAAGGTAGTGTTATAGGCCCTCTGCTGATCCTCATCTATATAAACGATTTTGGAGGCAATATGAGCAGCCGTCTTAAATTGTTTGCAGTTGACGCTGTCGTTTATACACTAGTAAAGTCATCAGAAGATCAAACCAAATTACAAAACTATTTATAAAAGATATTTGTATGCTACAAAAATTGGCAATTTATTCTAAATAACGAAAAGGGTGAGGTCATACACATGAGTGCTAAAAGGAATCCCTTAAACATCAGTATCACGATAAATCAGTCAAATCTAAAGGCCGCAAATTCAGCTAAATACCTAGGAATTACAATTACGAACAACTTAAATTGGATGGAACATATAGAAAATGCTTTGGCGAAGGTTAACCGAAGACTGGTAGTACACTAGAAAAAGTAATGGATCTATTAAAGATACTGGCTACACTACACTTTACCGTACTTGTTTAGAATACTGATGCGCAGTGTTGGATCCTTACCAGATAGGATTGAAGGAGTACATTGGAAAAGTTCAAAGAAGTTCAGCACGTTCTGTATTGTCGCGAAATACAGGAGAGAGTGTCACTGAAATGATACAGGATTTGGAGTGGTCATCATTAAAACAAAGGAGTATGTCGTTGCGGAGGAACCTTCTCACGAAATTCCGATCACCAAATTTCTCCTCCGAATGTGAAAACATATAGTTGACGCTGACATAAATAGGGAGAAACGATGACCGTAATAAAATGAGGGAAATCAGAGTTCACACGGAAAGATATAGATGTTTGATCTTTTTGCGTGCGCTATGGGAGGCTGGAATAACAGAGAATTGTGTAGGTGGTTCGATAAACCGTATGACAGGCACTTAAATGTGATTTGCAGAGTATCCATGTAGATGTAGATAATTGACTGTTCACGTTTTATTGCGTTTCGTAGATGTTACTGGAGAATGCGTTTTGACCCTCTGTATTCTGTGAGTGAACTTTGTTTGTATGTGTGATGTCTTGAGTCTCTCTGCTAATTAATTCATGTTCCAATACTTCCACGCTCAGAATTCATGCAGTCTGGTACACTGACCATTTGCAAGAGTTTATGTTTTAGCGTACGTGCAACTATAGGATCTACCTAAACTACATTACACATTTGATCCAGATAATCTGCAGTACCAATATATGTGTCTTCAGGGCCTGCGTGCATATTAATGGTATTATTGCACTTTTACTGCTTAATGTGTCCTGTTGCAATAAACCATGTTGCCGTCGCTGTTCTACGGCGCGCCGCCAGCTTCTAGTTTTTGTGGATGCACATCGTTTCTTCATCTTAGGTGTCAAAATGTTCGATTCTGTATGTTGAATCTACTGCGTATAATAGCTGGAGTTCTTATTACAGTTAGGGGCCAATGTCAGTCTTCTCAGTTTGTCTGTTGTACAATAGTTTGTTATTTAAAAACTCAGTTGCTCCACGTTTTTGGAGGTTTTGCTTAGTATCTTACAGGAGATACGTCCTATTTTATGCTGCGGTCGTGGGCATTCCGCTTTTTTATGTCCTTCTTCAACACATGTTCCACAAACAATGTGAGGGGCTCTGCAGCCCTACTGCTTGTCTTTATGCAGGCCAAACCCTACCTTGTCCAGCAAGGTCACCCGTCTCCTCCGAACTGAGAATGTTTGAAGCATTCTGGACTTGGCAGGGAGGGCTTTCCAACTATCTCCGGATCTTGACGATCTAACGCCTCAGCTGAACAGAATTTGGCACGACAGTCCCTAGGAGAACATCCAACTTCTTTGGCAGTCAAATCCAAACCGAATAACTGCTTGCAACAGGGCTAGATGTGGAACCGTACGTTAATGACGTGCTCAATTTGTGAATCTCTCTCTTCTGCATAAGTTACCGAATTTTTCTAAAATTTTAACCATTTTTTGTCTGTGAATACCGTATATTTCAAAATTTTTGCGCGATTTCTGTGTTAAGGATTAGCCTTAGTGTTTGCTGTTTGAGTTGCATTGTTGTGGTTTTGTATTCAAGTATTATTTGTACAGTCCTTAGTTTCTAACTGTGTTCGTCAAATTTCGCGTGTTAAAACAAATTCATAATATCAGTTTAAAATAAATTAGCCTTGTCTGGATGTAGTCTTATGTTTTTTGAGGCCTGGATGCTTACTAGTCCCAACTCCTCGCTTGCTAACGCATTTTATACTTAATGCTACATTATGCATTTGGTTACGCTTTTGGTTAAGCAATTATTCTTGTTGGTGTTGTTGCATTGTTGATACAACTTTCCAGTTTGGATTAGGCATCATTTGTTGAAGGTTGAGATAGTTTATTTAGGAATAAGCTATATTTACAGTTATATTTATTGCTATAATTCCTTATGCCTATCGTTCTCACCGTTATAAGACAAACGCAATATCATGCATTATACCGTTTTACTAATTAACACTTGACTTTGACTTACCATGTTCTTCTCCATCTGACAGTCAACACCAGAGCGGGCATAAAATATATAACGTGTTAGGCGTATCTCCAACTGCTAGACTGTTTCAGTCAAATATTGAAATCCCTTGGGGGGAAATTTTACAGTTGATGTGTGGCTAGAAGTCTTAAGTGCTTCTTCTAAACGTTCTTGTTTTTCAGATACGCTCAGAAAATAACACTGAACTACACTGTTTGTCCAAAAACTTACGAGACTAATTTCATTGCTGGCTTATTCATGTCGCCAACGCAGCAACTGTTGTGGTAGCTTGAACCAACAATTGCAAACAACAGATGTGCATTCGATCGGTGAGTTGTGCGAGGGCAGTCGTTAGTAGCGGACGTGTGACAGCAGGGTGCCAACGCTGTTCTGTGGCAAATTGTGATGGAGCACCATCTCCGAGTTAATAAAGTTTCTCTTTTTTTATTCATCCACCCTCTAAACTTTACGGGCTAACGGGGTAACTGCATGCTATCTCGACAGGTCACACATCTTGAGAAAACAGTCTAAACAGTCCCCCTGAGTTCCCATTTGTGGTGTACTATATGTGTGCTGTTATGCAGAATTACATAGACTTTTTTCCATGTTTTGATGTGTAGAATTTTTGTCTATATATTTCATCTTATTTTTCTCACTTACATTATAATTCCTGCTTTCTGGATTTATGTTCTCAGATCAACAGCTGCTAATTTATGAAACACATTACTTGTGTTTGTTTGGATGAAATGATATTTCTCGACGTATATGAGCATTCCTTATTTCTTCAGATTACTTCTGTAACATAAAACGGCAAATTGATAAATCTCCTCATGTAAGATTACTGTTACCTTCTTCAAACTTGTTTCAAGCAGTCTTCGTAACGAAGCAGATTTTGCTGCGATGATTAATTATAAATGTAGCAGACAATTTGTTTTCCTTGGTGCTAATTGGAACGACGCTTGCTCTAATATCTGTCGGTACTTGGTTCAAATGGCTCTGAGCACTATGGGACTTTTTTTATTTTCTTCTAATAATTTCCGGGTATGCAGCCGGATCCCGTCGACATTCTGCCACGATATTTCGGCCCAGAGACGTCCGGCCATCATCAGGTGAGTACACAACTACTGAAGAGGCCAGGTGCAGTCGCGGTATTTATACCGAGTCTCGCGCACGTGTTGACATGCGCGGCATAGCCGAGTTGTACGTGCTGCCCTCGGTGGTGAAAGTAAAAGATCATCTAGTCATTGAGTATCGAATGACGCTGTCTATTCCGCTGTGAATGTCATCAGTCCCCTAGAACGTAGAACTACTTAAACCTAACTAATCTAAGGACATCACACACATCCATGCCCGAAGCAGGATTCCAACTTGCGACCGTAGCGGTCGCGCGGCTCCAGACTGTAGCGCCTAGAAGACGCTCGTCACCCCAGTCGGCTCTGTCGATACTGTCTGTCTGAATGAAAATGGTAACTTGCGGCAGGAATCCCTCCCTAAGCCACAGGTATTTGTACCCGCTATGCTGTTACGTACAGGCGAGTAAACCTTCATTCTGGAATCACTTGGGAACATTTCTTCCTTTCCGAAGTAGTGCATTATTCTTCTCACTCACAGTATCACGGGTCTTACAGTTAAATAAAACACAGTACATGTAGCTATACACTGCATAAGGGCTAGTCATATCTTTAGAAATAATGCTTTCGGGTACGCAAATAAATGAAACGAATATTTTAAAGTCTCAGGTGATTGTGTTGATGACAACTTGAAACTTAAATCATATATTGTATATCATCATAATGTTTAATCTCTTCAATAATCTCATTACGGGTAATGGAGGGCTTTGAATATGAAAACGCTCTAAGGTTGACTTACGTCTACGAATTTCATTCTGTAATGACTGACGGAATCATATTCTGGAGGAACTCTTCATTGAGGAAGACAGTGTTCGTTGCACAAAAGAGCGTTATAAGTGTAGTAACTGGGGTGCGCAGTAGAGTCTTTTCTAGACAGCGCTTCAAACAGTTGGACGTACTGGCAAATATGACATAGAGCTCTTTCTACCTTATCAACTATAAGTCGAAATTTGAGAACAGTAAGATTCGTAAATCTAATCACAGAGAGTGAAATGACTTCTAGTATTCGTCTCTCAACCCTTGTGTGGCCCAGAAAGAACCGGGTAATCAACCAGGCTGATGATTAAATGAGTAGACCGGATGACTAATGCATCAAGACATGATAGAAAAAATTTATGGCAAAACTTTACCGAAAGCACGGACCAGCTGACACGACACAACCTGAGAGATGAGCGAATAGTCGTTCTGGTAACGAGGCGAGGTGTCAAACGTAACACCTGTAATGGCGCTCAAGGCCTGAGTGGTGTTAACACGTTGGTAGATTGCAGTAATGATGCAGAGATTATCATGCTTACACTGGACAGATTAGCGGGTAGAGTTGCAGCAGGACTGAAGACCGCACAATACCACAGCCAGCCATAAAATTCTTACGTAACAAACCTAATAGATAATGAAATTATCTTCAAACAGAAACAGAAATATCTCCTTCATAGTGCCGCAGAGGAATTCTTGAGTACCTAATACTGTGGTGTGTGTGTGTGTGTGTGTGTGTGTGTGTGTGTGTGTGCGCATGGAAGTCTGAACGACAGTTTAATGTGAAGATATAGACACTGTATAAACACAGACATTGTAACCATCACTGGTGTATCCAAGGAGGACCTCATGTCAGCTGCGTGGCTGAAAGGAGGTACACCATGGCTGAGTTGTGGACTATACAGATTGCGTCTAGTTAAGTCCATAAGGCGGCCGGGGCTTACCTTCTTCCAGCCACGCAGACGGAATGTCTTTCTCCTTACTCGTCTTCCCACAGACCACAAGCTTCAGACGCGTTTATCCCTGGTCCGGCGAGAGGAGCCTCCAACGTGCCGTGCTTATGGGGCACAGATCACTTTGCGACACACTTTACGAGAGTTTTACTTTCACACTAAAGGGTGGCAGCTCGTTTTCCCTCTATCTTATTCGGGAATCAAGAGATTGCGATACGACTTTCCATGTTTGTCCGACTTGTTTCTTAAAATGAAGGTCGATTTTCTTAATGTACTGTCAGATTGCCTGGCTTATCTATGTTTTGGTGCGTGATCAGCCAACCACATATACTAGTGAATGTAACTTAGTTTTCCTCCCGTCCTACTTAGATTTACTTGATAGGTTTAGATCATCTGATCAAGTGTACCTCTATCTTCCATGATGAGCGCTAGTGAGATAGTGTGAATGCCAATTTATCTCATACTGGTTTTTATCTTTTTCCTCTCATTTTGTCCGTTTTAACATTATTCGTTTCTGCTAATGTAGTATGGTCGCTGATACTTCGTTGTTGAGTACTTTCAACCAACCCACAAACACACACACACACATGCCTCGACGGCCCAAAAATTACATGAAAAAATCACCAAACGTGAGAGCGTAGGTTTTGTGGACTCCCTCACATATGGAAGTTTAGATTGGTCCTGGAGGAATGTTGAGATAGTCGATGTGGTTAAGGCGTCAGGTAGCGATATGAGGAGAAATTCGTCTTTTAGTGACGGTGCAGTAGATATTTTCATGTGTCATAAACAGCTGGCGTCAATTCGGATTTGTAAAATGAGAATCCATTCTGTAAGGTTTACTACAGCTGTAATCGTCAGAACAGTGTTCGTTTCTTCAGACGTGCACCCATGTCTGAACGACGTAAAGTGGAAATACAGACACTGTGTTAACCCACTTTGTAGCCATCAGTAATGTATCCATACCTCGACGGGCTATAAGGTACATAAAAATATTTGTATTCCCCTGGACGAGAATCACGAAACGTGCGAACGTAAGCACTGCCGTCTCCGTGACATACCGAACTTTCTGGAAGTGTGATCGGACAGTCGTAATCGTTAAGGTGATATTTGATGATAAGAGGGAAATCCGGCTTAGAGTCACAGACTGACACAAACATTCAAGTTTCACAAACAGCTGATATCAATCCGGATTCGTAAAATGCGAATCCATTTCGCAATTGTTACGATAAAGGTATGTCATCGCCTATAGTCAGCCGCGCGGGATTAGCCGAGCGGTCTGAGGCATTGCAGTCATGGACTGTGCGGCTGATACCGGCGGAGGTTCGAGTCCTCCCTCGGGCATGGGTGTATGTGTTTGTCCTTAGGATAATTTAGTTTAAGTAATGTGTAAGCTTAGGGACTGATGACTTTAGCAGTTAAGTCCCATAAGATTTCACACACTTTTGAACATTTTGCCTATGGTCAAGATGTTGCCTAATATACCGTCACGGAAGTGTGTCAAAACTGTAAGCTAACCGATTCAATCTACATTACAGTGAGTGAGCACGGTTATGATCCATTTAACATGAAATAACTTACCAAGCAACGCTCGAAAAGGTTAAACATACATACATAGGACAGAAAGTCACTTAGAAGGCAGAATGTGGTAACTTCATTCTCTGCCTTAATGATTGGAGTCCAAAATGACTGCAGGAATCCTCTGAAGCCACCTGTGTGGAATTGCGTATGATGGATATAAAGTGGTAGCAAAATAGCGTCCTAGCGGGGAGCCTGTGTGGCAGGTGTCTCTGCTGCAGGACGCCTGCGAGGTCCCTGAGCAGACGTGGAAAGGGGGAGGTGGGCTAGAGACAGAGAGAGAGAGAGAGAGAGGACGGCAGGGAGTGAGGTGGACGGGAGACAAGAGCGGCAGCGGTTTTATGTGGAAAAATTGCTGCGGCTTTCACCGTGCCGCGGTAAATTGTCGTTGCTGCGCGCCTGCTACTGCTTATAAAGATAAATGTTGTCTGTAATAGCGGTTCCAGATGAGCGAGAAGGCCGAATATTATTTGTGAGTGATGTATTGGGTAAGCTGACGGCAGAAGTTCCCAAGCGCAGCGGCATGGGAGTACACGCCCACCGTCCAAGAATGTGACTTTCTTTTGGGGGTCAGGTCAACTCCAGGGCGTTGCCCTTCTTCATATATATGCTGCTGCTCTGCTGCACCAAGGATGATGTCAAAGTCAGAAGTAAGTTGAAACCTAGCAGGCAGTGAAACTTTGTCATCCTGGATTATCGCTAACAGTAACTGCAAAGCGCAGAAAAATCAAGACGGCGGCTCCTGTAAAACCATGAAACTTCGGAGGGACTCTTTTTGATGTTGACGTGGTGCAATTATCTGTAAGAACTTAGTCCTACAGGACAAAGGCCGTGACGCCCAGCGTATTTGTATTACTTAGGGGAACGTCGGATGGTATTGGCCGGCGAGTGGTATGGACAACTTGGTGTTTCACGCGTTTGTCGTTCGATAGCGAACGCATGCAGTGCTCGGAATAAAGCTCAGTTATCAGACCGCCATGTGCTAACATCCGAGTCACGTAGCTGTTGAATTTATGTTACCAATAAATTTTATTCCTGTTTGAGTGACGAAGGGGGTGGATAATGTAATTCTCAGGATCGGTTTATAATGTTGAAGGTGAGAAGTAGTACTATTGCAGTGTTATGTTAATATTTTTGTGTGAAATGCATGAAATGTTTTCGCTGCTACGAACATACAGTGTGATTTTTTTCCACCGTGAACAAACTATAAGGATGAGACTACACGAGACAAGAAAGGTCCAATGAACTTATGTCCGGAAGTGAAGAGTTTCCATGCTGGAGGACATTTATAGCGTCATACTTTGTTACAGCAACGGCGGTCTATGTACAATGCAGCCACAGTTGTAGTGTGCATGGTATCCTCCTATAGGCTGGTGTTGCTCTTCATACGTCATACCCCACCACCCTCTCTTACCATAGTCATTCGTAATGTTGTGTCCGATTCACTTTTCTTGCTGACTCACCTTGTAGTGGATGTCAGACAGTGTTGTCAACAATGGTTCCGTATTCGAATAGAGAGCTTGCCGACGTGGTGTTTACTTACAGAAAGGCAAACGGCAATGACCGGCGGGCAGCAACGATGTATCGCAAGACCTATCACCGCGGACAATAATCACAGCAATCAATGTCTGCAACAGTGTTCCGCCGTTTGTCTGAGAAAGGTTCGTTCCAGGGTGCCTATTCTGTATGTTTCCCCAATTGTGCCGATCGTTTCGGTACTCAACCGAAAGTTCTAGTAATCGAATTAAAGTCCCCTTCCTTATACAGTATGCATTTAGGTAGCGATACCGTTCTGGTCTAGAGAACCAAACCGCTGTTGTCGGTTCGCGTCGTGCAAGCCAATTAAAAGCAAGCGGCCGCACATCCGCGCATGTGCACTGCAGCGTGCACAGCGCCACGAACACAAACCGGCGACACAGACGCGCTATGTTTCGCAGTACCGAACTTGCATTTTCACAGTACGATGTGTTGCTGAAATACCTGCGGAAATGTCGGACGAAAATGAGGTTACTAGGTTCACAGTTCAGACTGAAAGAGCCTTAAGGATTGCTATTGTGATTGTCGTTTATGGGTATTTTATTTGACACAAAAACAGCAATAGTTTTGTCCAGTATTTGTAGCCTGTGCTAAAAATTGTGACCATTAGCTGAGGAGTGAGAGCAGTAGAGAACAGTAGAGAAATGGTCGGAAAGTGATTCGATTTCATCTGTAGTTCAGTCTTTCGCTTTAGTGTTCTTACACTGAAGTCTTGGCATCGATAAAACTCATTACTGACAAAGCACGCTCTCACATGCAAATGCAAGGCACATATACTGTTCAAACCCAGACAGTAATAAAGTGGTATGTTGCATAGTCGCTGGTTTTGTTTCACATGTACCAGACATATACAGCAGAACTATTAGGACATCATGAATATAGCTTACACGTTGTTTACAAGTGGTTGTGTAGGCAAGATCGCAATAACATCCGTTTATTCGAATCTCCACGGAACAGCGACGTAAATTCCGCATTACGTCATCTCATTCTCATTCACACTGACAATGTGTTTTGGATTTTAAGTTCCAGAAAATGAGTTAAGAATAGCGTGTAGTACCACTCTGCACTGATACATCTATAACAACACCCGAAAAATTGACTCATAGTTTCAAAGAATAAGAAGATAAACAGAATGTGGTTATAACTCGCTTCTAGAGATCGAAATGATTAAGTAGCACATTTCCCTATATGATACGTCAATGATTTCTTAAAAACATAACTGAAAAAACGCGTTTTCGAAAGCTCCTGCAGTTCGTCGAAGTTTATAACATGCGTCTCATGAATGAAAATGTTTCGTATATGGTGCTACAGTCTAAAAATATTACGGCGAAGATCTTTCATGTCTGTCTGCTGTTTTTGAGGATTCGATAAAGACTTGTGACAAGCAAGATTATGAAGATGAGTGCTGCTACTTACATTTCCAGTAATTTAAGTTGTGCTCTTAGATTCCTGTCCAACCGCATACTCTCAAATCGCTACATATTCGGAAAAAAATGGTTAATTATTTCTGACAAGAAAAAATATAAAGGTCACTGTCGGTTGTTCATCTTCGTATTTTAAACACACATACAGAAATCATGAAATCATTACTGAGGAAGTGCGCTCTTACATGTAAGTAATATTGCAGAAAAATCTTGACTCATAGGAATAGCTATGTCTCAGAACGTGTTGCATATATGAAGAGGAAAAAAAAGTTTTTGGGTCGCCATCCGTGCGCGAACCCGTGTCCTTACGTGTAGCAATCACTCGCGCTAAAGTACACAAAGTCACTAGTAAAGTCGGTTCACACTCATGTAATACACGTAAGCAGAGCCTTTGGCTTGCTATTTAATGATCTTTAAAATCTTATTTGCAGTAAAATAACAAGTAGTTTGAGAGAATATTGACCGAAAGCGTTTTATTTTTTGATGTAATCATTCACAGTAACAACCTAACCTATCCATATTCCTAACAAAGGAAAATAGTCTATTATGAACTCACTTTCAAACCCGATGCGTCCTCTGGTGATTCTTTGGTAACACAATCACCAAATCAAAAGCTAAAACCGCTAAATATGTTTAAAATAACAAATCATAGGTGTACATAAACCAAAGCTAACCGATCGACAGGGCTACACCGAAATCCAAAACCTCTCGGTACAATTGTCGTATAATCGGTGGGAGGACCATTCGGTAACAGGTATCAGCAGCTTACTAAATAGCATATTTCTATAAAGAACCGAAAATGACGTCATACCGAAATGAACCAACTACACCGATGGATATGAACGATGCTGAATAGGGCCCCAGGACGCCTGAAGGACGTACTCAAAACGTTCAGACATCAGATGGTTGGTTGGTTGGCTTTGGGGAAGGAGACCAGACAGCGAGGTCATCGATCTCATCGGATTAGGGAAGGACGGGGAAGGAAGTCGGCCGTGCCCTTTGAAAGGAACCATCCCGGCATTTGCCTGGATCGATTTAGGGAAATCACGAAAAACCTGAATCAGCAGGGCCGGACGCGGGATTGAACCGTCGTCCTCCCGAATGCGAATCCAGTGTTCGGACATCAGACTTGCAGCAAAATTGATTAATACTTTGCGAGGCGACCACCATGTCAGTACCAGTACAGGGTAAGTCAAACGACTGTGTGGAACATTCTCCATAACAATTGTTACAACTCTTATCAATTACAGCGTGTGCATCGCTTACTAGCGTCACATTTTCAACGTCGGGAGTAATTTGGCACTAGTTGTTTCACCAGGGAATCACGATTCTGGGCTTCATGTCATCCATCTTAATTACAGATAAGGCCACTGTAACGCTGAGTCGTATCTTCCACTTCCATAACTGATCTGTACGATAGTATGCAGAACCCAGTGATATAGTGACAGTGAATCATGAACGTTGGTAGAGCTGGACTGTGTGGGCCGGGATAACTGACGACCTTAATTCGGGACCGGTCTTCCTTCTCCGTCGCTTAAATGGATGGAACAATCGGCGTTTCTTGTGGCTGACTTTACCTTCCCTGCTGGAAAAAGTGCCACTGATTATTCGAAGGGTTATCTGACTGCTGCCTGACGGTCATCCATCCCACTTCAGAGTTAACGTCAGCATGCATCTCAATCCTGTCTTCCCAGGTCAAAATATCGGACGATGGAGTCCAGTTGCACGGCCCGCTCGTTCACCGGATCACAACCCGTGCTATTTCTCGTTATGGGGTCATCTCAAAAGTATTGTGTATGCAGGGCCCATTACAGATGTGGAGATGCTGGAGCAGCGTATCCATGTTTCCTTTGACACTGTTCAGTTGCAGCCTGGCCGATGTGAATGTGTGAGGCAGAACATACAACGCCGCTTACACTCATGGGTTGAGGCACATGGAAACCACTTCCAAAACATATTGTAACGGTGGCTGCATGCTACAGCAGCACGTATTAGACCGCACTCTCTGTAACAGTGTATAATTGAATAAGTAGTCTCTAGCATGGAAACCATGTATTTCCGGACATAAGCTCATTAGATCTTTTCCTTTGCGTATCCTCCCATCGATCAATCCCTGGAGTTGTACACGGTGGGAAAGATCATCCTGTACTCAACCATCATACGTGTAATAGAATGACAATTGGAAAAAACTTGTGTCAGGACGGAACTCGAACCCTAATTTCCTAAGTATCGTGACCGGTCACCTTGCCATTTGGTACCCCAGTACGACTCACTGCCAGATCCAGACTTCCATACGTTGTCAGCCATGTCTCTACAACCTTTACTCATACATCCATTATGCATATTCTCACACAGGGAAGCCGCTGTACTTAAAAGCTGTTTGCCCGGTGTCTGCGTCTAAATGCGATGCCGTGTTCCTTTCGACATCCATTTCAACGTAATTCGGAAAACCGAAGGCACTGCAGTACCGTAATAATTTTGGAGTGTAATACAGATTGTGTTACAATAATGAAATCTATTTTAACAATAGGCTTGTCGATGTGGCCGAGCGGTTCTAGGCGGTTCAGTCTGGAACCGCGCGACCGCTACGGTCGCATGTTTGAATCCTGCTTCGGGCATGGATGTGTGTGATGTCCTTAGGTTACTTAGATTTAGGTAGTTCCAAGTTCTAGGGGACTGATGACCTCAGATGTTAAGACCCATAGTGCTCCGAGCCATTTCAACCATTTTATTTTAACAATAAAATCTCACTCGCCCAGACTGATCACTGTTTCCACACTGCTTTAATGTGTAGTGTCGTTAGCGAGTGGTACGAAAAACGTAAGTAAATCCTTTCCCTGCTAGGGTGCGATACACAAATTCAAGAAGAAGCCGGCCAGTGTAGGTCTAGAGGACTGATCTCTGACTCCAACGAACCGAGCGGTTTCAAGTGTTTTGGAGAAGGAGATGACTATAAGGGCTGTTGTCTAGATTCCTGGGAATGGAGAGCCAAGGTGATGAAAATCAGTTGTAAGGAATCAATAAACATCTCTGACACCTCGGATATCCTTTTTTAAACGAACAGTATTTTTGAGGAATTTTTTGAAGAAAATTGAATCCAGTGTGAAGGAAATGAGGGCTCGGCTTTCGCAGCTTGTCTACACAATGAAGATTCAAAGAAACCAGTTGGTTTTGCTGTCAAACTTCGAACATTACAGAGCTACTGTTAAGCTAAATTACACTGCGTGAAAGAAACAAAACATTATTTTTTATTTTCCTTACCAACATACACGTTTCTGTATGATGTTCGTAGTTTAATTTTTTATTATAGCGTACGTCTGTAATAAAAACAGATTACACCTATTTATGAACTACAGAACAGCTATGGCTCTGAGCACTATGGGACTCAACTGCTGTGGTCATCAGTCCCCTAGAACTTAGAACTACTTAAACCTAACTAACCTAAGGACATCACACGCATCCATGCCCGAGGCAGGATTCGAACCTGCGACCGTAGCAGTCGCACGGTTCCGGACTGCACGCCTAGAACCGCGAGACCACCGCGGCCGGCGCCAGAACAGCTATATTTCAAAACCTTCATTGTACTGTGTGGCCCAAACTACTCAACAGTTCTCTTTATACTTCGAATTCTAAAGCTTAGAAACTTTTCTTTCTGTGTCTCATTTCGACTAGAAATATTTTGTCCACCGTTTACACAAAAACAAATGTTCAGTTAAATGATTTATGCAGTTAGACCTCATTTTAAGAAAACAATAATTTCAGACCAATCTCGGCTTAAGTAGGGCAGTCTAGCCAACGTCCCCCTACAGTGATTACTTCATAGTAAATGCTCAAGAACTAAGCTCTCCCAAACTATAAGTAATATTGGCCAATAATACTGAACAATGCCACTGTTCAACATATTGACAATTGGCCCAGGTAGGTAATCAGTATGCGAAAGGGGAACTGCAGGTGGATCAAGGTGTCGTGTAACAACAGAGGAAGATTAACGGACGAAAATCTTCCAAGACCATTGAGTATATGCGAGCAAAACGATTATCAGAACTTTGAAAATCGACGTTCGCTCGTTTGGTGTACTTTTGCAAATGGTTACGCCTATAATTAAGGAAAACGGGCGCTCATTTGTGACGCGTTATTCCTTTACGTCAGCGCCTCTCGATTGTCTTACGTGATATGCATACAGGAAATTCATTTGAAGATCTAAAATTTGTGTATGCAATATCATCACTGTCAATAAGCCTAATCGTGATACAAATGTGCACAGTAAGCTCAAAACACTACATAAAACCGAGGAAAGATCTATTTGCTTATTTAATGTTCAAATTGTTATTGTGATAGTGTAAAGTTTATTTATTTGATTAGATACAATTTTAAAATGCATGGAGTAACCGTTTCCATTTAAATCATATTAAAAATCAATTGTGCTTGTGTCCGCGTATTCTTCAATGCTCTTTTGGTCTTATAAATACCTCAAGTAAACGATGCGCTTTATGTTGAAGTGCATTCTGATTTTGCACTGAATCGCTGTACAATTTCCCCATCTGCCCTTAAAATGATATCGCTGAATGCTTTAACGACAAATGTCTAATTTGTAAACCATCTGCACACGCAGCATTCAGTTCCTCTAAATCATTTTGTGGCGGCTGCGAATGGTGTAGGCGATTACATGCGAGTGAAATTTATAGACCAATGTCTTTTTTTTACCTTTTCCTTGCCCACCTACACATTGTAAATAAATATTTTGTAAAACTTTGTGTGACAGTCTCAATTTCTCTGACGGTTACTAATGGAATTTTCTGCCGTCGATTTAAGGCTCCAGAAACGGAAGGAGAATGCGAAGCTATTAATCAAAGCTTTCATGATCAACGGAATTTACCAAAATGTTTTCATCAAAAAGTCACCTCCCACTGATTCACAATGGTTTGTATCATAGAATCATAAGAAATTGTTCTGGACTGTACTGATGGTTGTTGTCAAATCTAGCTAGAAATTCATAATGGCGTAACAGCTGAATTCGAACACTTGGTCTATCCTGATTTCGGAAAAGCAACAATTGATGTCTCATTAAGTCACTGCACTACGTACGTTGTGGCCAAATAGCAATAAAACTTCCGTTTTCTGTGGGAGGACGATGCTTTTCCACTGCCAGATAACTTTCCGAAACCTTTCACACAAATTGAATCACAAAGAGAACAGCGAATTTATAAATATCACGTAAGTCGAGCAGACCTGTGAATCTGTCTCCCAACAAAATCACGTCATATAGCATGATTCTATGATGTTTGAAAACTTCAAGAAGAACGGAGAACGGTAAATGTATTAGTTTGCGGTGAGGATCTCTGGTCCGGAAACGAGCGAATCGAAAGTTATTAGAGAAAATCGTTCTGATCCTTCCGTCAGTGGACTGCATGTACTGGAAATGTTGTTGCGACGATTGTGGGGAATAGCTCATAAGTGTAGGGATTCGGACGATAACGTAGCTAATGCAATGCAGATGATGTACTGTACTGGCACAAGCAATCCTAGTGTACAATGTCTACTGAAGTAGGCTGCAGTCTGTGGTTGCAAATAAAAGTAGTTACGTCTAATGAGTCCGAACCTAAAGGATTTGCGCCCCGTGACAGAAGTTGCACATATGATTTTCATGTATGGGAATGCATATGGAAGAAGCAGAGGAACGGAGAGGGTGTAGAGAACCAAATATCTCAGCGGAAGGCTTCCCTCGCATCCTGTTTCCTAGAATGTCCCGGTGATTAGGTGAAACAGGAGAATTGCTTCTACAGTACAACGACTGAGGAGGCTCATGCACTACAAGGTTTCCCAATGTAATAGTAAAAGATGGAGCGCTTGCTCTAGTGGATGAGGCGCCAGTAATCAGCATTCGTTCAGTTGCACGCAAAATGAATTTTTCGCAGAGTACTGGCGTGGCGAGTATTACGAATAAAACCATATACTGCCCTATCCTCGACAGAACGTGCATAATACCACTCGTTCTGAATTCGGGACTCGTGTCGTGAGCAGCCCGATAATTCCTGTAGCGCCTTACAGTCGGTCCTCACATCCTAGCGTATGTACTTTTGACGGGTGAAGCTGTTTCACCGGAGACGTAATTCTAAGTAGTCGCAAGTAATGTTTGGCCGATAAGAATTCGGACGCTATAGTTGCGAAGAGCAGCCAACGCATATTATCAGTCAACATATCAGGAGGCACTGTCGATTATTATGTTCTACGTGCGTTATTCTTCCTTCCGTATTAAATGCAGTGTTTGTCAGAGACGTAGTATCGAAGTTCCTGGAACATATTCTACTTGGTACTCGCTAAAGAATGAACATCTAACACAGTGAAGCTTCACGTGACTTAGGACTCAGATAGTTAGCGCAGACACTTCCTGAAAAGTAGATAGGCAGAGGAAGTCCTGTTTCGTCGCCAACGCGCTCACTGAATCTCACACAAACTGATTTCTTCTTGCGGGGCAACGTGACAAGTTTTGTGTATAACATGCCTGTCGATAGTGAAGAGTATCAAATGGTTCAAATGGCTCTGAGCACGATGCGACTTAACTTCTGAGGTCATCAGTCGCCTAGAACTTAGAACTAATTAAACATAACTAACCTAAGGACATCACACACATCCATGCCCGAGGCAGGATTCGAACCTGCGACCGTAGCAGTCGCGCGATGTGAAGAGTATCTCTTGGGAATAATTCTCACTGTCTTGTACGTTTTCAAACGATATCCCATATGTTCGAACGGAGACAACAGAACACTGTGTGACGATTGCTGTAAGTCTAGCACCTTATCAAACTCATGTAGTTAAACGGAGTTCATTACGACTGTACCGTAGACGTAAGATTTTCTGTCGCTCCATCAACAGTGAAAAGTATCTGAGGGTACTGGGAAATGTTCAGTGGGAAATACATACGTCATGATCAGTGTTGGGAAGTCGGGATCCTTAGTTTGCGCACAGCACGAGGCGAACACAGAACTCGAGTCGATTTTCGCCTATACGTTTCGACTCATTTCCGGAGTACCGTCCTTTACTTTAAATTGCTTCATTTACTCTTTTCTCTCATTCCTGAAAATCTGTACCATTATCATTGAATCACCCAAAAAAATGTGTAATACGGATAATAAAGTTTGTGGAGTACATACAACTGTTCTGATGGCAGTATATACAAACACCAATGCATACGAAGAAGTTTCACGTTCTTCCAAAACGTACATTGTAAAAAAAAAAAAAAAACACACACACACACACAAGTTTGTTTCTTGTAGCCCGCCAGCAGTACCTCCGTTTTTCAACGCATTCGTTACTCTCTTTAGTTCTTTACCGTAAAAAGCACCCGACAAATTTAATTTTACATGAAATTAAGATTGTCTGCTTTTGGGCACATCTCCCTACTGTAACAACATTATCGATTGTAAGTAGTTTATACAGTGGTATTAGGTGTATTTAACTATGAAGTGATTGTTCTGTACTACTTAAGATCTTTGAATTGTCAGAGAGAAAGTGGAAGCTATATGGTGTATATCCTGTAGAGATTTAATTATATTTAAAATTAATGAAACTTCATAAAATATGTATATTCGTAAAAGAGGAACTGTACTTCGAATACTAGTTCCTACTAAGGAGAGTTGTATTACATAAAGTAAAACGTGTAGGGAGCCCCTCCACTGCGGAAGGGCTTGGCGCGCGGGAAAAGGTGGATTTGACGGTCGATCGGGGCTGCAAGAGAGAGAGTTCATTACACAGTCAGTGTTCAGCAGTTGTACAGTCAATACCGCGGATGCCAAGTGAGGCATTCAGAAGCCGATTTATGTTGAAATTGCCCTGATGTGGTTTCGGCTGTAATATGGTGCTCTTGTATTATGGAATGGCTCTAAAATGTTCAATACGTCGCCAAGAAGAAAGTTGAAAAGAGCCTTAAACTGCAAGAGGTGGGACGATAGGGCTGCCACGAGCTTGCCACCACTATGGCGCCACTGCTCCGCCGCCAACTTTAGAAAATCAGACACGTATTTTAGTATAGACCAGTATGTTTGGGTGTGTGATATTTCAATAATAATTCAAGTGATAACAACATGAGTGTGAACTTTGAAATTGTGCTGATCATAAAGCCGTTTTTTGGTCCTGTCCTAAACGTGAAAACGACCTAGTGTCCTGTTTCAGAATAACCATTAAATTGTTTCTAATTTGAATGTGCCAAAGTTCTAGTGTTAAAGTGTATAAATGTTGGTAGTTAAACCAGCTGCTTCGCAGGTAATGAAAAAGGCATACAATTTGACATATAGGAAATTTGATTTTTGCCTTGATTATTACCATAAACTAATTTCTGAAGTTTTATTTGAGAATAACATTTGTGCAAATTGCTGTATAGTGTTGGAATATAAACACATTGAAGTAGGATTAGAAATCCACATTAGTGTAACGGAATTTGTCTCCGAAATAGTTTGCTTGTAGAGTAAATGATCGTTTAGGACCCCACTATATTCTCCTCTATAATGAGAAAGTTAAACTAAATATTGCTTTTGCTAAAGGATTCTGAAGTATTTCCGTAAAAGAGAGAGTGTAAAGAAAGTGTTGGTACAGTGTTATTTTATTGCATTTGTGATGTTTGTTTGTTAGTTATACCAAGACTCTTCTCATGCTTCGCTTAGTCCTGCGATATCTTTGATAACTTTTTGGTGTTGAATTGGTTACTGGTTGATATGATGAATATTATTAACAGGAGTAACGTACCATTTATCTTTCTGTGACTGCTAATGTATACGAATGATAACTACTGCTAATCACTGTTGAGTTCATCCGGTAGTTGTGTGTCTTCATTGTACTTTACAAAGAGAGAAATAATGAGAGTCCGTTTTGCAAAATTATAATTAAATTCTTTGAACTTAACGTTCCCACATAATTATACCTAATTAGGCTGGCGACCGTTTATTATTTCATTCACGAAAGCTTTGACTACTTTCATTATTTCATAAATTAAACTCTTTCAGCCTTCTATTAATTGCCCTCTGTCCATTAGGTTAACACACAGTCAAACATGTCAAAATTAACTGTCACAAATTTCCAGCCAACTGGTTGCAAATAGAATTTAAAATTTTTTAACTAGTTTTCAACGCCAAATAGGGGAACTTTTTCGGAAGAAACTGTTACCTTACCTAACAACATCACAGGAAGGTACATTAACAGCAGGTGGACATTAGAACAAAATACTCACAAGTAATTAAAAGGAAATCTGAGCGACATCGCTCTAGTCAAAACATTAAAACCAACAATTAAAACATTATCCACCTGCATGCATAACAGGTATAATAAAATTTCTAAGACAATATATAAATATGCCTTTATGGGCACTACAGTGGTATACGACACGAGTGAGTAACAGCGACTGCGCGAGCTTGCCGTAACAAATGACGACGTGAACATGATACAGCTCGCGCCATCTAGTAGCAGAATTTACAAAGGTTTAACAACATCTACACGAAATTAATATAATGGTGATTGACAAATTTACTCACCCGTGTCCTATACCCCTATAGTACCCTTAGTGGCATATTTGTATATTGCTTTAAAATTTTGACTATAACTGTTACGTATTCAGGTGGAAAATGTTTTGTTAGAGGGTTTAATGTTTTGACTAGAGCGATGTCGCTCAAATTTCCTTTTAACGATATGTGAGTGCTTTTGAGCAATTTAATTTGTAAAAATGAAGTGTTTCTTTTAATGCCTACTTGATATTAATATACCTTCCTGTGATATTGTTAGGTAAGGCAACAGTTTCTTCTGAAGAAGGCGCCCATATTTTGCGCTTTTCTCCATTTAGAGCTGCGTCTATACAAATGTGCAGAGCAATCAGCAATGGTAAACTTTGACTAACAACAAAGAAATTCCAATTGTAACTCTACTGAGCATATATGCAAAGCAGCAGAATAAAGGGTTAACTTGCAACAAACTGCATTTCAGAAAAATATAATATTTTGAAACCATTTGTCTGAAAGTTTGAAAAGTACATTGGTCATGCTTATTGCTTTAAGAACTATGATAAAAAACGCTCTTCTTCTTGGCGTCCTGGGCGCAGTGGCCGGAGATAGCGGTCATGAGCGCGTTATTTGTGCGTGCTCGTGTGAATGTTTGTATCTTACTTTACAGAGGAAGGCTTTCGCCGTGAGGTCAGTATGTAACAGTCTTTTAGTTGATCTGGTCTGCAACTCTACGCGTCATCTTTGCGGTGAGTGGAAATCTGTGCTTTTCAATATTGTCGAAATTCTAACTTCGACATTATGAAAATTTACAGTCTGTAGAAATTCAAGTGTACACCCACCATTATCCTCTCATTTGCGGTTGTGGCTACACGTTCTCAGACTACTCTTATGTGAGCGTGTATATGGAGCTGCTTTTCTCTCTTTCTTCCTTTTCAGCTTCCGCTCGAATAAGTCTACAATTTTTCCCGTTATTGGACAATCACTCCTTTCTTTCTTCCCTTACCTAACTTACATTGTTTTGCCTGTTTCACTTGTGGGCTCATGAATTGTGCTAGATGTAATCTTGACAACAGGTAACATATCCTGAAAATGTGTGCCTCTTCCAGGATGAAAAGTTCTTTGCAGGCAGTTGGGACACCGGCTCATGAACGTTGGCTAGCTCTCAGTCTAACAACTGAAATGTGTCCTCCGTTAAGCACCGCGAACTTATTAGTTTCTACCGAGTGTTAACTGGAAATCTGGGAAAATCGCGTATGCTCTATCAAGCTACACCTAAAGCAGCTGTGCACTTGGGTATGCTGTTGTATAACTGTGGTTCTGATGGAAATTTCTGCCAATAGAGAACTCAGTGATACTCCCGGTGTCTGCGCTGGGTGAGCTTCAGAGCTAAGGGGTTGTTCCGCAACGCGAAATTCGATTATCTTCTGCTGCAGTAGTGTGACATTATACACCACTAGCTTGGCTACCTTCTAATATACATGAGCATTAGCATTAATGTTGAAGCAATACGGACTGTCTGCCATATGAATGTATAATAATCATTTTTTTAGGTTGTAGGGTCTAATGAAACCACAGAAAGGGCGTCCGGCTAAAAGGAGGCAGGTAAAACACATTAAGGTAGCTGCTGAAACCATCGGTATTGTAGTTGTAAATTGTCGTAGCTATGTTGAGAAAGAATCAGAGCTTCAAGCCCTAATAGAAAGCACTCGGGCACAAATAGCTATAGGTACAGGAAGCTGGCTAAAGCCGGAACTAAGTTAAGCCTTAATTTTTTTCAAACGATCTAACAGTGTTCAGAAAGGATAGATCAAGTACAGTTGGTGGTGGAATATGTATTGCTGTCAGAAGTGGTTGGCCTTGTAGTGAAATTGAAGTATAAACTTACTGAGAAATAGCATGGGTACAGGTCACACTTCACAATCGGACTAAACTATTAATTGCATCGTTTTAGCGAACTCCCGACTCAGAAGATGTAGTTGCTGAACAGTTCGAAGAAAACTTGAGTCTCATTTCAAATAGGTACCCCACTCACACAATTATAGTCGGTGACGACTTCTACCTACCCTCGATATGTTGGACAAAATTTACGTTTAAGGCCGGCGAGAGGCATAAAACGTCATCCGAAATTGTACTGAATGTTTTCTCAGAAAATTGTTTTGATTAATTAGTTAATGAACCTACAAGAAGCATAAATGGTCGCGAAAGCATACTAGACCTCTTAGCAACATATAATTCTGGAAAAATAGGGAGTATCATAACGAATACAAGAAACAGCGTCCACAAAGCAGTTGCTGCTGGGCTGAATACCGTAACACCTGCAATCATCAAAAAGAAACGCAAAGTTCATCGATATAAAAAAGCTGATGAAAATGCTCTTAACGCCTGTTAGCAGACAGCCTGCATCGCTTCTGATCAGGTCACGGAAGAGTAGAAGAGATGTAGAATGATTTCAAAGAGATAGTATCGACGGCAATTCAGAGATATACACCACATAAATTAATAAGTGATGGTACTGATTCCCCATGGGACATAAAACGGGTCAAACCGCTGTTGCGGAATCAACGAAAGAAGCATGCGAAATTTAAATAGACGCAATATCCCGAAGATTAGCATAGGTTTTCAGAATTTCGAAATATAGCACGTGCTTCAATTCGAGATGCTTTTAATAATTTCCATAACGAAACTCTGTCACGGAATGTGGCAGAAAACCGAAAGAGATTATGGTCATATATAAGGCACACCAGTGGTAAGACGCAATCAATACATTCACTGTGCGATGACAACGGTGAAGTCACTGATACAGTGCCACAAAAGCAGAGTTTTTAAACCCGGTTTTCCGAAACTCCTTCACCAAAGAAGACGAAATAAATATTCCCGAATTCTAATCAAGAACAACTGCGAAGATGAGAAACATTGAAGTAGATATCCTCGGTGTGGCAAAGAAGCTTAAATCACTCAATAAAGACAAGGCTTCCGGTCCAGATGGTTTGCCAGTCAGGTTCCTTTCAGAGTATGCAGATGCAATAGCTCCATATTTGGCAATTGTATACAACCTTTAGCTAACAGAAAGTTCCGTACCTAAACACTGGACAGTTGTTCAAATCACACCAATACCCAATACCCAGGCCCATATCACAAACTTCTATTTGCAGTAGGCTTTTGGAATATACACTGTATTCGAACATTATGAAGGACCTCGAAGAAAACGCTTTACTGACACATAACCAGCACGGATTCAAAAAATATCGTTCTTGTGGGCACAACTAGCTGTTTATACTCATGAAGTAATAAGTGCTATCGACAGGCGATGTCAAATTGATTTCATATTTTCAGATTTCCAGAAGGCTTTAGACACCGTTCCACGCAAGCGTCTTCTAACTAAACTGCATGCCTATGGAGTATCGTCCCAGTTGTGCGACTGGATTCGTGATTTACTGTCAGAAAGGTCACAGCTCGTAGTAATAGACGGAAAGTCATGGAGTAAAACAGAAGTGATATCCGGCGTTCCCCAAAGAGGTGTTATAGGCCCTCTACTGTTCCTGATCTGTATTAACGACGTAGGAGACAATCTGAGAACCGTCTTTGATTGTTTTCAGATGATGCTGTCTTGTAAAGTCATCGGATGAACAAAACGAATTGCAAAATGATTTAGATAAGGTATTTCTGTGGCGCGAAAAGTGGCAATTGACCCTAAATAAAGAAAGTCTGAAGTATTTCACATGAGTACCAAAAAAAATCCGTTAGATTTCGATTACGCTATAAGTCACAAATATCTGAAGGCTGTAAATTCAACTAACGACTACAAATAACCTAAATTCGACAATCACATAGATAATGTTGTGGGTAGAGCAAACCGAAGACTGCCATTCGTTGGCAGAACACTTAGAAGGTGAACAGGTTTACTAAAGATACTGCTTATACTACACTTGTGCGCCCAATTCTTGAGTATTGCTGTGTGGTGTGGGATCCGTATCGGGTGAGACTGACGGATGGTATTTAAAAAGTTCAAAGAAGAGCTGCTTGTTTTGTATTATCTCGAAATAGGGGAGATAGTGTCACAGACATGATTCGTGAATTATTGTGGCAATCATTAAAACAAATGCGTTTTTCGTTGTTACGGGATCTGCTCATGAAATTTCAATCACCAATTTTCTCCTCCGATTGCGAGAACATTCTGTTGGCACACACCTACACAGGGAGAAATGATCATCACGATAAAATAAGAGAAATTAGGGCCCGCACAGAAAAATTTAAGTGTTCGTTTTTCCCGCGCGCCGATCGACAGTGGAACGCTAGGACGACAGCTTGAAGGTGGTTCATTGAACACTCTGCCAGGCACTTGAATAGCAGAGTAATCAAGTATATGTAGATGTACCCTACCGGCTGACCTTCTCCATTACCTTAAACTCTTCTGCTTTAACACAGCAGCACCCACGTTCGTTTACGACTGCAATACACACCTATTCCCATCTGGACCTATACTTGTACACTGTCCAACTTGCCTATCATCTCGAGTCGTCCGTTGTCTCTGACACACTCTCGAGCGACCATTTCCCGTGTGCTATGCGTTTGTTGACTCCTGCCCCACCTGCGTGCACACCCAAAGGGCAACTAACTAAAGCCAACTGGAAGCCTTATTCCTCCCTGGTGACCTCCCCAGTTGTGATGATCAGGTAGAATATCTTACAAACGTTATCCTCACCGTCGCAGAACGTTCCATTTGTCGCACTTTCTCTTTACCGCACTGTATCCCCCTCCGTTGGTGTACTGAGGCGTGCGACGTCGCAATTCGTGCGCAGAGACATTTTCTCCGAGTTTTTAACCGTCCTTCTACGATGTCAAATTGCATTCATTATAAACAGTTTTGCGCACAGTGTCGTCGCGTTGTTCAGGACAGCAAAAAGGCTAGCTGGATTTCATTCACTAGTTCTTTTAACAGTTCCACTACCTCTTACTTGTGTGGGGCAGACTGCGACAGCTCTCTGGGATCAAGGTCCATTCTGCAATTTTCGATCCTAAATTGTGAGGGAGCTAGATCATTCTCTCACTTCGTCCCTATCCTCCACCCAGGGGCGAGACGATGTTCACATTCAGATGTTGCAGAACCTCAACATACACTCCTGGAAATGGGAAAAAGAACACATTGACACCGGTGTGTCAGACCCTCCATACTTGCTCCGGACACTGCGAGAGGGCTGTACAAGCAATGATCACACGCACGGCACAGCGGACACACCAGGAACCACGGTGTTGGCCGTCGAATGGCGCTAGCTACGCAGCATTTGTGCACCGCCGCCGTCAGTGTCAGCCAGTTTGCCGTGGCATACGGAGCTCCATCGCAGTCTTTAACACTGGTAGCATGCCGCGACAGCGTGGACGTGAACCGTATGTGCAGTTGACAGACTTTGAGCGAGGGCGTATAGTGGGCATGCGGGAGGCCGGGTGGACGTACCGTCGAATTGCTCAACACGTGGGGCGTGAGGTCTCCACAGTACATCGATGTTGTCGCCAGTGGTCGGCGGAAGGTGCACGTGCCCGTCGACCTGTGACCGGACCGCAGCGACGCACGGATGCACGCCAAGACCGTAGGATCCTACGCAGTGCCGTAGGGGACCGCACCGCCACTTCCCAGCAAATTAGGGACACTGTTGCTCCTGGGGTATCGGCGTGGACCATTCGCAACCGTCTCCATGAAGCTGGGCTACGGTCCCGCACACCGTTAGGCCGTCTTCCGCTCACGCCCCAACATCGTGCAGCCCGCCTCCAGTGGTGTCGCGACAGGCGTGAATGGAGGGACGAATGGAGACGTGTCGTCTTCAGCGATGAGAGTCGCTTCTGCCTTGGTGCCAATGATGGTCGTATGCGTGTTTGGTGCCGTGCAGGTGAGCGCCACAATCAGGACTGCATACGACCGAGGCACACAGGGCCAACACCCGGCATCATGGTGTGGGGAGCGATCTCCTACACTGGCCGTACACCTCTGGTGATCGTCGAGGGGACACTGAATAGTGCACGGTACATCCAAACCGTCATCGGACCCATCGTTCTACCATTCCTAGGCCGGGAAGGGAACTTGCTGTTCCAACAGGACAATGCACGTCCGCATGTATCCCGTGGCACCCAACGTGCTCTAGAAGGTGTAAGTCAACTACCCTGGCCAGCAAGATCTCCGGATCTGTCCCCCATTGAGCATGTTTGGGACTGGATGAAGCGTCGTCTCACGCGGTCTGCACGTCCAGCACGAACGCTGGTCCAACTGAGGCGCCAGGTGGAAATGGCATGGCAAGCCGTTCCACAGGACTACATCCAGCATCTCTACGATCGTCTCCATGGGAGAATAGCAGCCTGCATTGCTGCGAAAGGTGGATGTACACTGTACTAGTGCCGACATTGTGCATTCTCTGTTGCCTGTGTCTATGTGCCTGTGGTTCTGTCAGTGTGATCATGTGATGTATCTGACCCCAGGAATGTGTCAATACAGTTTCCCCTTCCTGGGACAATGAATTCACGGTGTTCTTATTTCAATTTCCATGAGTGTATCTTTTCTTTTTGCAGGCAAGCACTTCCTGCTTCATATGTGCAACTGCATCTGGGCAGGGGAGACATATCCTACACACTGGCGTGAGTCCACTGTCATTCCATACCCATTTCCAGTAAGTAAAGTCATCTTCCTTCTAGCTACCGCTCCGCTCCTCTCGCCAGCTGTGTTTGCTAGGTGATGGGACATATGATTCGTGCCCGACAGGTATGGCGGGCCGAGTCTCGCAATTTACTAAACACTACACAGTGTGGATTTCGAGTGTGCCTTTCTGCTGTTGACCAACTCGTCAATTTATCCACCTCTGTCGTGAATGCCTTTCTGTGGAAAGTGGAGACTGCTGCCGTTTTTTGTTTTTTTTCGATTTGGGGAAAGCGTATGACACCTGCTGGAGGACTGGTTTCCTTCATACTCTCTACACGTGGGTTTGCATGGCCGCCTGCAGAAATTTATAAAAGACCGAGTTTTCAAGGTATGTGCGGGTTCTGCCCCTTGGGACACCTTCACCCACGAAAACGGTGGGCCTCATGGCTCCATCCTGAGCGTCGTCCTCCTTGCTATCCCCATTAACTCTGTAATTGCCTGTCCTCCGCTGGAAATCTCCAGCTCCCTTTTTGTTGGCGATTTTGACGTCTATTGCAGTTCTCCAAGGACCTGTCTCATTGAGCGGCGTCTTCAGTGGTGTCTCGATCATCTTTACCCATGGAACATCGACAACGGCTTTCGTTTTTCCACTGACAAATCCGTATGTGTAAATTAATGGCGGCGCAAATGGTTTCCTCCAACGTCTTTACATCTTGTGCCCGTTGCTCTTCCATTAGTTGAAACTACGAAATTCCTGGGGCCCATGCTCGACAGGTAACTTTCTTGGCCCTTCTATTTGTCTTACCTGGCGGCCTGCTCTACGCGGTCCCTCATGTTCTACATGTACTCAGTGGTACTTCCTGGGAAGCAGATCGAACCGCTCTCCTCCTTTTGTACACGTCCCTTGTCCGTTCGGTACTAGACTATGGGTATTTCGTTTATGCATCTGCACGTCCATCCCTCTTTCGCCATCTCAATACTATCCACCATCGTGGCATCCGTTTGGCCACTGGCTCTTATTCCACTAGCCCAGTTGAAAGTCTGTATGCAGAATCTGCCGAACTACCACTGCCCTACCACCACTTTCCCCTCAGCAGATATGCCATGCGTGGCCACCCATCCTATGCCTCCTTCTTCGATTACTCGTTTGATGCCAGTATGGTGAGCCACTCTTCTCTGATACATCCTGGAGTTCGCTTTCGGCTCTTTCTGCAGCTACTTGCAGTTTCCCCAGTGAGCGTGAACCTCTCACCACCTCGAGTTAGGATAGGAGCCCGTGTTGACCTAGGCCCTTATTCGCTTCCTAAAGACACCACTCCAGCCGCGGTCTATCTCCTGCAGCTTCACGACTTATGCACGGAATTTGACGACTGTACCTTTCTACACACTGACCGCTCTCGGACTGACCGTGGTGTCGGGTGTGCCTTTATCACTGGCACCGATATACTTCGGTGTCGGCTTCCGGAATACTGCTCAGTGTTTACAGAAGAGCTCTCCGTCCAGGATCAAGCCACGCAGTACATCCAGCGACACCAGTTTTTCATCTGCGTCATCCGCTTCGACACTCTCAGTGCCCTTCAAAACCTCTGATGGAGTGCCCTTTTTTACCCACTTACGTTCTCGTTTGTGTTTGCCGTCTGAGATATCTGCCGTTTAAGGAAGTACACGCGGGCTGTCGACCGCTTTTTACTCTTTATCCGTCTTAGCAATATGGCGAAGGACATTTAATTTTTAGATCACGACCTCCATTTCTCTACGGCGTTTTTACAAACCTTTCTCCATGGCGCTGTCTTCTTTTCCATCGATTGGGATTAACATGTCATTCTTTTTAAGTCATCTCTTTGTATTCTTGTTGTATAGTTCTGACGTTGGCGGGTATGACACTGGTTGTTTTTGCATCCTAAAACAAAACGAACAACAAAACAAGGCGTACAATGTAGTCGACGTACCGCTGTGCTGTAAGAATGTACATATGAGGACCAAAAGGGTGCTGCTGTGTAACAAAATGGCACTCCATCACTTAAGGTTGCGGGCCGTATGGCGTTTGACAGCAAGATTGGCATCCCACAGCAGTCCGGGTCATATCTCAACACATCATCGTCCTCAAGTCTGGGGTAGAATTGTCTTCAGTAATGAGCCCCGTTTGGCGGCAACCGAACCCCGTGAACCGATCGAAACGCTGACACATTTTGTCAAAACTTATCATATGTGTAGCACGGGGTCACAAAGATCTGTTTCAGTATAAGGGACGTTTGGCCACGTACTGCAGTTGCTGCTGTGAGTATGAGCAGTACAGATTCTGTGAAAGCTAAATCAAGTAGACCAAAGAAGCTACCACGAGTTAGTTTCTCTGACTTTCCAATCGCCAAACACAACTCTCCGATACAGGTTCTGTGATTGGAAGTCATTTATTTCACTTGCTTTCTCAAACGAAGATAGGGTGCTTATCGGGGTACGCGGACTGCAATCGAACACTCGTATATCAATCTGAGAGACTGAGCCAGGTGGCGCAGTGGTTAGCTCACTGGACTCTCATTCGGGAGGAAGGGCGGTTCAAACCCACTTTCAGCAATCGACATTAGTGTGATTTCCCTAACTCGCTTCAGGCAAATTGCGGAATATTTCTTTTAAAAGGGCACCACCTATTTCCTTCCCTAATCCACTGGGACCGATGACCTTGCTGTTTAGTTCTCTCCTTCCCCAAGTCAACCAACCTACCAATTTGGAAATTGGATAGAACCTGACATGCTGCATGACTATAATACAGGAACTGTTACAGAAACCTGTCGCCGTGTGGGAGCTCCTACTTTTCTTTTCGAATAAGATATTATTGCATTTGATTGATTTCCCTTAATGTGCCGAGTTCAGGATAAACCATCTGCGTCTTTACCGCTGCTTATTCATACTTTAGGTACTTGGGCTGTGCACCACTCTGTTCAAGAAAGAATAGTTCCATGTAGTTATAAGGTCGAGCCGTACACGTTTGTTTCATGCCACACACGCTGCAAACAATAAGGTTTCAAATTCGAAATAGGTGTAGAAATATTTCAGCCTACATTTCCAGGCGATATTGTGACTGTGATGAATTTTGTGAAACTATAAAAACAACAAACCAGATACATATATTAATTACGCGCATTACACTCATTAGGATTTGTTACAGAAGCCTTTAATCGGAAAACAGCGCAAAATTCATATTGTATCAAAGCAGCTCTCCCAATTAAAATTTACTGATTATCTCTTTAAATAATCTTTTACTGTATGCGGAACGATAAAAAACATATTTCTCTGAAAACTGATACTGAAATAAGCATAAAAATCTTACAATTTCGCCGAGCTATCTCTTACAGTTGCTGTAAATCATGGAATTATTAATATCTCTTACACGTTATTTTCGTTTTTCGGTATTTAAATTGTGATAACAACTCGAAAAGAGAGATTTCATACCCATTTCAACCAGGAAAAGAGAATTTTTGGGCGATGTGCTTTTTTTTTTTTTTTTTTTTTGCTACAATCTACTGTACATTTCCGCATGCGGTGCCGAAACTAATGATACCTGATGGCTGCGTCATGGGTAAAAGCTTCATTTCCTGCTTGCTGTTTCTGATCATTGTTGCTTCTAGGAATGTCTTCAGTTCTTTATTCCTAGGTAATTCAATATCATCTATATTGAATGATCTCGCAAAGTATGTTGACGTACTGTAAGGAAGGGGAAACATCAGAAAGCTTAACGATGCAGAAGGATTGTAGTACTTGTAAATATCATACTGAGGAATATTTATTAATGAAGTGATAGATTCAAAAGTCTAAAAAGTAACACAAATCATCCTCTACAAAGTCAATAAAATCCGAGCATATAAAGAACTATGGACATTTATACTCAAAAAGAACAACATTCTTAGTTCATCTAAAGATAATAATAAAGGAGAAATCCTAAAGCAGCTCTATAGTCTCTACTACTAGCACGTTGCATGTGTTGCCAGATTTCGACGCGTAACTTTAGAAAATTATCTCAGCAGTCGTCTGCACCGCCTACTGTTCTGCCTAGCTGTATGTTCTGCAGCAGTCTAGATCCACATATGCCGGACACATTATGAATTGTTCATCTGTGGACCGATACTGAAGGCATAAAATGATGAATATTTTTACTATTATTCTACAGGGTGAAAAGTATTTAAACCGACAAACTCCCGGAGCTTGTAGGGGCCTTCAAAACAAATATTTTTCCTTTATTTAAACCGTCGGAGGCCGTTTACGCTCTTCAGTTGTTAAGAGGCCGTATTACGATCTTCAGCAGTTAGAGGGCGTACTAAGCTCTTCAGTTGTAGGCGACTGCTGTCCACCAGTGTAGTAATGCACTGTCTTTGTTTAGTAAAAGAGCGATACACCTGGAGTGAGTACACTGATATGGTTGGTGCGTACTATGTAGCGGACCACAACGGACAGGCTGCACAGCGGGTTTATCAACAACAATATCCTAATCGCCGTATCCCGCATAATACGACCTTTGATGCTGTGTACCAACGTCTCCGTGAGACCAGGTCATTTAGCAGATTACCTGGACAGGGATGCTGTCGCACAATAAGAACGCTGCAATTTGAGGAAGCTGTCTTGCAGCACGTGGAGCGGGATCCTTGAATCAGCACTCGTGCAAGTGCACGTCAAATGGGGACGAATCAGACGAATGTAAGAACAGTCCTTCGAGAGCATTTCTTACGTCCATTTCACTTACAGCGTGTCCACAACCTGGAACCAGTTGATTATCCATCCAGAGCACAGTCCATGCAGTGATACCTGGAACAGTGTGAAATGCATCCAACATTTCCATCGTCTGAATTGTTTACCGATGAAGCAACGTTCGGGCGTGATAGAGTCTTCAACACGCACAATTCCCATGTTGGGAGTGAGGATAACCCACATGATACAGTTACTAGCGCTCTTCAAGTGCAGTTCTTCGTTAATGTGTGAGTCGATGTTGTTGGAGACTGTTTAATTGGGCCGTATCTGCTACCTAGTTGTTGTCTCTTGGTCATAAAAAAATGGAAAAGTGTTTGTTGGTTTAATTAATTTCAGCCAGAGAAATGTTCCTCTACGGATTTAAATACTCCTCATAGGAAAAAAATGCCATTAGGGAGAAATATTTGTTTTGATGTCCCCTACAACCTCCCAGAGTTTGTCGGTTTAAATACATTTCTCCCTGTATATTTTATCGATTTTTAATACGTATATTTTAAAATTCTCTCCCTATTAGCAGTGTCGAGGTGGGGTGGCCTGACTGACTCACCAATATAGATAGGTGTACTGCAAGTGCAGTCACAATGTAGGGCTCTCTACGGATGTGGGTGAGCTACAGTGTCACTTTATAATAATGTAACCACCAGTCAAAATAATCAATAACCATCTTTTGCTGCACCGCCCGCGGCGATACGTGCGAGGAGAGAGTCAATGAAGTACTGGAACGTACCGACTGGGATCTACATCTAGATGTACATCTACATCCCTACTCCGCAAGCCACCTGACGGTGTGTGGCGGAGAGTACTTTGAGTATCTCTATCGGTTCTCCCTTCTATTCCAGTCTCGTTTTGTTCGTGGAAAGAAAGATTATTTGTATGCCTCTGTGTGGACTCTAATCTCTCTAATTTTATCCTCATGGTCTCTTCGCGAGTTATACATAGAAGGGAGAAATACACTGCTTGACTCGCCCGTGATGGTATGTTCTCGAAGCTTCAAAAACACGCTGACGCAAATGCCGTGGCCAGCTGCGCTACGGTTCTCTGTTGAGGATCCAGGGCGTTAACATCCTGATGCAGGTGGTACAGAGGGTCTGGTCTCCAGTGGAGTACGGTAAGGGTATAGCGCGAGGGTGTAACACGTTGCATTGTCCTGCTGGGGGATTCTATCATCCCGACGAAAAAAAATACAGCTTATACGGGTGAACGTGGTAGATGCACACATGTGTTGATCCAGTGTGCCTTCCAGAATGGCGATATCACCCAAATAATACCATGAAAACATTCCCCAACCATAAAGCTTCCTGCTCATTTGATTTCATAAGTTCACGCCATACACGCCACCGACCATGTAACATCAAACGTGATTAATATGAAAGGGTCAATTGCTCCCATTCAGTTCACATCCAGTCCTGGTATTCGCGTGCCGGTTCCAGCCGTCGTCAGGATGTGTAGATGAACCACAGACCACCCGCGGAGATCAATATGGAGCATGGTTCGAAGAACGGCCGTGGAGTAGACACTAGCGATAGCCTAAACGGTTCAAATTGCTGTGAGCACTGTGGGACTAAACATCTGAGGTCATCAGTCCCCTAGAACTTAGAACTACATAAATCTAACTAACTTAAGAACATCACACACATCCATGCCCTACGCAGGATTCGAACCTGCGACCGTAGCGGTCGAGTGGTTCCAGAATGAAGCGCCTAGAATCGCTCGGCCACACAGGTCGGCTATCGGTAGCCCCTTAGTTCATCTGGGAGGTCAGCTGCTTAAGAGTTGCACATCCGAAGATTTGCTAAAATTTACAGACGCGCGAAATTTGGCACGGACTTCAGTGAGAGATGCCTGTAATAGATTCCACAACGAAACATTGTCTCCAAATTTGGTAGAAAATCCGAAGAAATTCTGGTCGTATGTAAAGTACACAAGCGGCAAGACGCAGTCAATACCTTCGCTGCGCAGTGCCGATGGCACTGTTATCGACGACTGTGCCGCTAAAGCGGAGTTATTGAACGCAGTTTTCTGAAATTCCTTCACCAGGGAAGACGAATGGAATACTCCAGAATTTGAAACACGAACATCTGCTAGCATCAGTTTTTCAGAAGTACATACCTTAGGGGTTGCGAAGCAACTCAAATCGCTTGATATGGCCAAGTCTTCAGGTCCAGATTGTATACCGATTAGGTTCCTTCCTGATTACGCTAAAACAATAGCTCCCTACTAGCAATCATCTACAACCTCTCGCTCACCGATAGATCTGTACCTACAAATTGGAAAATTGCGCAGATCGCACCAGTGTTTAAGAAAGGGAGTAGGATTAATCCATCGAACTGCAGCCCTATATCACTGACGTCAGTTTGCAGTAGGGTTTTGGAGCATATACTGTATTCAAACATTATGAATCACTTCGAAGGGAACGATCTATTGATACGTAATCAGCATGGTTTCAGAATACACAGTTCTTGTGCAACGCAGCTAGCTCTTTATTCGCACGAAGTAATGTCCGCTATCGACAGGGGATCTCAAGTTGATTCCGTATTTCTAGATTTCCGGAAAGCTTTTGAAACCGTTCCTCACAAGCGACTTCTAATCAAGCTGCGGGCCTATGGGGTATCGTCTCAGTTGTGGGACTGGATTCGTGATTTCCTGTCAGGAAGGTCGCAGTTCGTAGTAATAGAAGGCAAATCATCGCGTAAAACTGAAGTGATATCAGGTGTTCCCCAGGGAAGCGTCCTGGGACCTCTGCTGTTCCTGATCTATATAAATGACCTGGGTGACAATCTGAGGAGTTCACTTAGGTTGTTCGCAGATGATGCTGTAATTTACCGTCTAGTAAGATCATCCGAAGACCAGTATCAGTTGCAATTCGATTTGGAAAAGATTGCTGTATGGTGTGGCAGGTGGCAGTTGACGCTAAATAACGGAAAGTTTGAGGTGATCCACATGAGTTCCAAAAGAAATCGGTTGGAATTCGATTGCTCAATAAATAGTACAGTTCTCAAGGCTGTTAATTCAACTAAGTACCTGGCTGTTAAAATTACGAACAACTTCAGTTGGAAAGACCACATAGATAATATTGTGGGGAAGGCGAGACAAAGGTTGCGTTTCATTGGCAGGACACTTAGAAGATGCAACAAGTCCACTAGAGACAGCGTACACTACACTCGTTCGTCCTCTGTTAGAATATTGCTGTGCGGTGTGGGATCCTTACCAGGTGGGATTGACGGAGGACATCGAAAGGGTGCAAAAAAGGGCAGCTCGTTTTGTATTATCGCGTTATAGGGGAGAGAGTGTGGCAGATATGATACACGAGTTGTGCTGGAAGTCATTACAGCATTGACGTTTTTCGTCGCGGCGAGACCTTTTTACGAAATTTCAGTCACCAACTTTCTCTTCCGAATGCGAAAATATTTTGTTGAGCCCAACCTACATAGGTAGGAATGATCATTAAAATAAAATAAGAGAAAACAGAGCTCCAACCGAAAGGTTTAGGTGCTATTTTTTCCCGGTGCACTTCGGGAGTGGAATGGTAGGGAGATAGTACGATTGTGGTTCGATGAACCCTCTGCCAAACACTTAGATGTGAATGGCAGAGTAATCATGTAGATGTATATGTAGATGTATTCCCTCTTACAAATCTCCGCAGCCACCATCCATCCCTGTCTTCTATGACGGTGTTGCACCACAGCTGCCTCTGCCAAATTTTCACTTGCACCATTTGACATTCCACTGTATGCCTTAACCACAGGGGTACTCGATCGGTTTACGAACTGTGCCGAATCGGAAATGCTTCCACGCTCGAGTCCGCAGCTCGTGGTCTAGTGGATAGCGTTGCTCCCTCTGGATCACGGTGTCCCGGGTTCCATTTCCGGCTGGTTTGCGGATTATTTCTGCCAGGGGACTGTGTGTTTGTGTTGTCCCCATCATTTCATTATTATCATCATTTGTGAACGTGGCAAAAATTCGACTGTGTAAAGATTGGGACATTGTACAGGCTCTGATGATCGCGCACTTGAACGCCCCACAAACCAAACATCAACATCTTCCACGCTTGGCCAGAAAGACAATGATCATGCCCTTTCGAACGTCAGCTAAATAACTCCGTTCCCGCATTACAATAATGATAGTACAGATTTTCACTTCTCCTCCCTACACCCCCCCCTTCCCCCCGACACGCTTATAAACCCACCACTGCTACTCCTGCGCCGGCCGTAGTTGTCGAGCGGTTCTAGGCGTTACAGTCTGGAACCGCGCAACCGCTACGGTAGCAGGTTCGAATCCTGCCTCGGACATGGATGTGTGTGATGTCCAGGTTAGTTTGGTTTAAGTAGTTCTAAGTTCTAGGGGACTGATGACCTCAGAAGTTATGTACCATAGTGCTCAGAGTTATTTGAACCATTTTTTGCTATTCCTGCCGCCTGCCGGCTGCGTGTGATTTTTGCACGTTGACGTCGAACATAAAATGACGCGAAAAATCATGGCGGCAAGAAGGACTTTTGCAACATAAACGAAAGTTAGTAGACGTGTTCCTACATCAGAAGCTTGACGTCTAGTAAAATTTCGCACGCAACGTATAAGAGGGGACCCGGTACCACTACCATGAGGATGCAAATCCATTTTGTTTCAAATACACGCTGTAACGGTCGTGGGCGCCAGTTACCTCTGAAGTTGGACGTTGGGAATTGATATTAGTCAAGAATGCCTTCAAACTGACAAAGACACCATTATTAACACCTCACTGAACCTAAACAAGGACAAGTAACAGGCTGTGGGTGTTCCTTCTGCGATACTGCAGAATTACTTGGCAGGGATGTACACACTGTAAGTGACTGCTGGCTGAGGTGGTCTCGATAATATTCGGTTGTTTTCCTAGCAGAGAGCGAAATGCGATATCACTGTGGTTAGTTAATTAAATAGTTCGACTGTTTTAATTGAACTTAGGAAACGCAGACCTTTAGTTTTTTCGAAAACTGTTAACATTTTACCGTGAGTGAGAACTGTGGGCTTTGTCATAGATTTGTGAGTAATGGGTTACAGTGTGAGATTTGTTCAAAGTATTTTCGTTGGGTGAATGCAGTGGGGAAGCCAGAAATGCCCTCTCCTGGAAATGCAGAATCTGTAGCAGAAATACGTTGATAGAGGAGCAGGAGCGTATAATGCGTGTCCTTCAGGTGCAGATACAAAACGGAAAAGAGGAACTAGGTACATTGAGGAGGGTGAAGGGCGTTGTGGGATGAAACTTGCAGTTGGTAAGAAAGTGCTGGAGATATTCAGACAGCTGTACTTTGAGTGTAGCCAGTAGATTTAACCAACTGTCAGAATTTAGTGGAGAGAAGCCTCTTTTATCTGTAGGTGTGGGAAACACACAGCAGTCCTCAGCAGTTAGGGAGCCTAAGTCAGTTGCAAATTCTAACAGAAAGGAGAAGGTTCTGAAGCTCGGTAATTCGCATGGCAGAGGCGTGGACCAGCAGTTGCAGGAAGTGTTGTGGAGTGAGTACCAGGTCACCATCATTGTGATGTCTAGTGCAGGGTTAGTTCACGTGAGTTTTAAGACAGGGGAGTTACGCAGAAATTTTACGAAAGAGGATTATTTAGTGATTGTGGGTAGAGCTGCGATAGTGTTGATATGAACTGAGGGTATGATGTAAGAGTTGACCTAGTAAAATTAGCTACTCAAACTGGTGGCACAAATGTTTCAGCGTCATGATCGGCCGCAGCTTAATGCGCGTTAACAAAATGGCTCTGAGCACTATGGGACTTAACATCTATGGTCATCAGTCCCCTAGAACTACTTAAACCTAACTAACCTAAGGACAACACACAACACCCAGCCATCACGAGGCAGAGAAAATCCCAGACCCCGGCGGGAATCGAACCCGGGAACCCGTGTGCGGGAAGCGAGAACGCTGCCGCACGACCACGAGATGCGGGCGCGCGTTAACATGGGGCTGGAGAAGGCGCTGATGGCGGAGGGCACAGCTCACATTGCAGCCGTGCAAGTTGAGTCTATCTATAGATCAGGTTTCAGAGGGTATGACCTGCACCTCAATAGGTGTAAGAAGTGGAGGCTGGCAAAACTTATAGGTGACAGTGTTGTGGGTGGTGTTGGGATCACTCACGGGAAATTTTTTGTAGTAGTTGGTGTTAGGCTGTTAGAGCTGCACCATTTTTAGACTGAAGTCAGCTGATAAGTATCCCTGTTTAAAGGAAGCTCCTCTAACAAAGTAATCGCCTTCGAAGGAGGTCAGGTATCCAAGTACTGAAGGAATTACCATATTTCATAAAAATATAAGAGGAATTTGAGATAAAATTAGTGAAATGCTTAGACTCTTGACATTATTAGCATACTGGAGCAACACTTAAATAATTTGACGTCAGAGGCTTCCTTTACTAGGATACAGATTAGCTGGTTGTTTTCCAAGAAGATCTTAGCGCAATGCGCGAGTAGCCATGTGCGTAAAAAATAGTATTCCATTTGAGTCCGTAGACGCATCACGACACTGCACTGAGCAGGTATTTGAATGTTGTGGGGGAGCAGTTGAAATTTGTGAAAAGAAACTTACAATTGTTGTTATTTATATGTCCCCTAATTCTGATTTTAGATCATTTCTGCTCGGTTTTGAGAGGGTTCCTGGCTCACTTTACATGAAGTACCAAAACATTCTTATTTTTTGGTGACTTCAATATTAATTTTATAAGCGATTGTGCAAGAAAAAGCACGTTTCCAGGTCTCGTAGATTCATAAGAACTGTCGACTGCTTTTTCCAACCACGGTGCAGGGGAACAGAAGTATAGAAATAGAAAATGATTTTAATCAGTCATCATTACTGGATAGGCATACCGATAGTAAAAAGCTGAATGGCCTTTTATTCCGTGATGCACAAATTTAACACTAAAAGGGTTTTGCACTCGAAAAAAGCTTACATATAATTACAAACTATGTAGTAAATGTAATACAACGACAGTAGAATTTTTTGAACGTCGTCACGGAACAACAGTGACGGGATATTTATAATGCCGATAGCATAGATGAAAAACACAATATACTTTCCTTAATGCACTTCTCATGCTCTTTGAAAGCTGCTTTCCATTAGAATGTTCTAAACAGGGTACTAGCAGCAAAAGGCAGTCCGGGTGGCTGACTAGCGGGATAACTGTATCATGCAGAACAAAGTGGGAATTATATCAAAATGTTAGAAATAATGACAGTCGAGCTATGGTAGCCCAATACAAACAGTAGTTGAAGGTGCTTAAAATGTTATTAGGAAGGCAAAGAGTATGCGGAATGCCAATAGAATAGCTAATTCACAGGATAAAATTAAAACCATTTGGTTAGTTGTGAATGAACGGTGTGCTCAGCAGACGATATAAAGTCGTTTGCCGTAAAAATATGTATGCTAGTGATAAGTCAGATATATGTACAGTATTTAACAAGCACAACGAGCATTACTGGTGAGTTAAATAAGAAAACTTATGTTCCACAGACAGTCATTTAACTCTCCTGGCGAATGCCTTTCCGACACTGTCTGAATACTCCTCTGAAATACACACAAGGGAAAGACTGAGTGAGTAATTAAGTCACTTAAGACTAAGGACTCTCAGGGATATGATGGATTGCTTAGCAGCATATTAAAGTATTGTGCGGCACATGTTATCCCTGTACGTAGCCACATTTGTAGTTTTTCCTTTAAGAATGGTCGGTTTACTGAACTATTACAGTACGCAGAAGTAAACCTGCTTTAAAAAATGGGAGAAAGGGCTGAGCAGGCAGGTTTAGACCTATTTCTATGCCATCAGTTGCTATAGTTATTGTAAAGGCTGTGTATGTAAGGATAATTGATGACGTTATTTAACATAATTTGCTATCAAATGAACAGTTCAGGTTTAGAAGTGGTTTAACAACTGAAAATACAGAATACTATTTTTTCTGTGAGGTACTGGATGGATGGATTAAACAAAAGGTTTCAAACGCTTTGCATCCTTTTTGATACGGGTAGTAGCTGACAATTGGAGCACCTCTTACTTTAACAACAGAGAGCAAAATGTCATTATCGACAGTGCTGAGAACGGCTATGATGTGGGGTCTGAATATGTGGGGGCCCCAGGGATGGGTGCTAGGGTAACTCTCGCTCCTTATCTACACTCCTGGAAATGGAAAAAAGAACACATTGACACCGGTGTGTCAGACCCACCATACTTGCTCCGGACACTGCGAGAGGGCTGTACAAGCAATGATCACACGCACGGCACAGCGGACACACCAGGAACCGCGGTGTTGGCCGTCGAATGGCGCTAGCTGCGCAGCATTTGTGCACCGCCGCCGTCAGTGTCAGCCAGTTTGCCGTGGCATACGGAGCTCCATCGCAGTCTTTAACACTGATAGCATGCCGCGACAGCGTGGACGTGAACCGTATGTGCAGATGACAGACATTGAGCGAGGGCGTATAGTGGGCATGCGGGAGGCCGGGTGGACGTACCGCCGAATTGCTCAACACGTGGGGCGTGAGGTCTCCACAGTACATCGATGTTGTCGCCAGTGGTCGGCGGAATGTGCACGTGCCCGTCAACCTGGGACCGGACCGCAGCGACGCACGGATGCACGCCAAGCCCGTAGGATCCTACGCAGTGCCGTAGGGGACCGCACCGCCACTTCCCACCAAATTAGGGACACTGTTGCTCCTGGGGTATTGGCGAGGACCATTCGCAACCGTCTCCATGAAGTTGGGCTACGGTCCCGCACACCGTTAGGCCGTCTTCCGCTCACGCCCCAAAATCTTGCAGTCCGCCTCCAGTGGTGTCGCGACAGGCGTGAATGGAGGGACGAATGGAGACGTGTCGTCTTCAGCGATGAGAGTCGCTTCTGCATTGGTGCCAATGATGGTCGTATGCGTGTTTGGCGCCGTGCAGGTGAGCGCCACAATCAGGACTGCATACGACCGAGGCACACAGGGCCAACACCCGGCATCATGGTGTGGGGAGCGATCTCCTACACTGGCCGTACACCTCTGGTGATCGTCGAGGGGACACTGAATAGTGCACGGTACATCCAAACCGTCATCGAACCCATGGTTCTACCATTCCTAGACCGGCAAGGGAACTTGCTGTTCCAACAGGACAATGCACGTCCGCATGTATCCCGTGTCACACAACGTGCTCTAGAAGGTGTAAGTCAACTACCCTGGCCAGCAAGATCTCCGGATCTGTCCCCCATTGAGCATGTTTGGGACTGGATGAAGCGTCGTCTCACGCGGTCTGCACGTCCAGCACGAACGCTGGTCCAACTGAGGCGTCAGGTGGAAATGGCATGGCAAGCCGTTCCACAGGACTACATCCAGCATCTCTACAATCGTCTCCATGGGAGAATAGCAGCCTGCATTGCTGCGAAATGTGGATATACACTGTACTAGTGCCGACATTGTGCATGCTCTGTTGCCTGTGTCTATGTGCCTGTGGTTCTGTCAGTGTGATCATGTGATGTATCTGACCCCAGGAATGTGTCAATAAAGTTTCCCCTTCCTGGGACAATGAATTCACGGTGTTCTTATTTCAATTTCCAGGAGTGTATTTCTGTTTGAGGATGACAATAGCTTGGTAGTAAAGGATGTTGTGTGTAGCATTGCCACAGTTTCAAATAGTGTAGTTCATTAAGTAAGTTCATTGCTTGTAGAAAATAAAATAACACTAAGGCACAGTAAGATCCAGATTCTAGAGTTCCTAACACACGATTGAGCAAAACACGTCGTTTGAATTTCACAGAATGGGCATAAGGCTACTGAAACTGAACACTTCAAATTTCTAGGTGTTCAGATAGATAGTAAGCTGTCGGGGAAAGCCCACATTCAGGATCTTGTTCTGACTTCATGCTGCTATTTTTACTATTCGAACGGTATCTGATGTAAGTGAAAAAGTGTAATTTGCTTATTTACATTTGCTTATGACGTATGGTATTATATTTTTGGGTAACTCTTCCCATGCTCGAAGTATAATTTTGGCTCGGATACAGGCGTTGCGGACAATAAATGGCATAAGTTGGCGAACCTCTTGTCGATCCCTGTATATTAATGAGGGTATTCTGACTTTGGCCTCTCAATACACATACTCTTTACTGTCGTTTCTTATTAACCATATCAGCTTATTCCCAATAAGTTATCACTCAGTTTGTTCTAGACAGAAATCCAACCTGCATTTGGATCAGACTCCACTGTCTCTTGTGCAGAAAGGTGTGCAGTATACTGATGCATCCATTTCCAATAAGCTACCACCAGAACGCAGAAATCTTAACAATAACATAAGCGCTTTCAAATCCAAACTGAAGTCTGCTCATTGGTCAGTCCTATTCTGTAGAGGGGTTTCTTGAAAAATTAAGCCGATTCCTGTGTTGTTGACAGCGTTTACATAAACTTGTGACTGGTATTTTTTTGGGTTCATATATATTTTATTTTACCCTTTATTACTTTTATGTTGTAATTTCCTGTACTGACAGGTTTCATGACCTTGGAGATTTGCTCCACAATTTGGTCCTACGGAACAAGACGTGTAAAGTGAAAATAAAGAAAAGGAAGACCGTGGTCCCGGCGAACACGTGGCGCTTCTGAGAGTGAAGACCACAGTGTTCGGGGTATGGCTCTGTCACATCCTACTGCTTCTGCAGTAGCAATTTGCACAGCAGTTGGCACGAAGGTGACACAAGTAACTGTACAAATCTGTCACTTGGAGAACAACACTGAACCAGACGCCGTATAGCGTGCAATCAACTGACCTCAAGTGACCGTCATAAGGGACTTCAGTGAGAGCCCAAAGGAGGGCGTGGTCTGTTGTTTGGTGCAAGTTGGTTCTGCACTTGGTGTTATAGTTGGCGCACGAGAGATGCAACACAGCACCTCGGAGGGAGCGATGAAATGGGGATTTTCGCGTACGACCATTTCACGAGTGTACCGTGAATCTCTGGAATCTGGTAAAACATCAAATCTCCGACATCGTGGTGACTGGTGAAAGATCCAGCTAGAACCGGACCAACGACGACTGAACAGAATCGTTCAGCGAGACAGACGTACAACCCTTCCGCAAGTTGCTGCAGATTTCAGTGCTGGGCGATCAACAAGTATCAGCGTGAGAACCATTCAACGATACATCATCTAAATTACATGGGCTTTCGAAACCGAAGGTCTACTCGTGCCGATCAGCACCACCATTGGCCTGCTGATGATTGGAAACATGTTGCCTAGTGTTGAGTGAATGGACGTGTACGGGTATGGTGACACCCTCATGAATCCATGGACCCTGCATATCAAGAAGGGAATATTTAAGCTTGTGGAGACTGTGTAATAACGTGGGGGGTGTGACGTCGGGGTCATATGGGACTCCTGATACGTCTAGATAGTACACTCACAGGTGACACCTACGTAGGTCTCACCACCTTCATACGTACCTGTACATTGTGCATTCCGACGGACTTTGACAATTCCAGCATTACAATGCGACGCCCCTCACGTCCAGAATCGCTACAGACTGGCTCCAGAAACTCTCTGCTGAGTTTAAACACTTCTGTGGCCACCAAACCCCCCAGGCATTAACACTATTGAGCGTATCTGTGATGCCTTGCAACGTGCTGTTCAGATCTCCACCCCCTCGTACTCTTACGAATTTATGGACAGCCCTGCAGGATTGTTGGTATCAGTCCCCTCCAGCAGTACTTCAGACATTAGTCGAGTCTTGCGGCACCTCTGCGTACTTGCGAGGGCCCTACACGATATTAGGCTGGTGTACCAGTTTCTTTGGCTCTTCAGTATAGTATGAGTACTAGGAATAAGAGAAGGCTACATAAATACCCAAAATAACTTTCTTTGGTCCAAAAAGGAGTTCAGTATTCAGGAAGACACATTTACAATAAATTGCCAGCAATCATTAAAAACTTGGTCTCCAATAAAGCGGAGTTTGAGCAGAGTTTGAAAAACTTTTTGGTAGGCAACGCCGTCTACTCCGTTTATGAATATCTTAACAGGGATTGTTAGACCAGCTTAAACAGAAATGTCTGTTAGATTTCAGTTCTGACAGCACATGGTCACAACAGTCAAAATTAGGTGTTATGTGTGTGACAAACTTATTAAAAGAGCATAACTATGTTTCATTCTGGTGGGGTATTAATTCTGTAAATATTAGCAGTTCCACTTCACGGTAACGTATTCACGTATTTGACAGGATTTTGAAAAAAGGTCAGAGTAGTGACTGTTATATTCAGATATTCTAAGTTTTTTTTTAGCTTAGATGTTCTGACTTGTTCCACACTTACGAGAATCACTCATTTTTGTGTCTATGAAACGAAAACTTAATCTAATGTAATGTAATCTCGAGAAACAGCAGCATCTCGTGGTGTTTAAGAAAATGTCGCTGCACACACGTTCTTCATTCCCCGATGGGTGTCTAAGGGTGATTGTCCTTTGGCAGCCAAGAGAAGGATGGCTGTACGTTGGTCCTGTTTGGAGGCATTTCGTAATGTCGCTGTTGTTTACCTTTCCACATCTACCGCACGCACGTCGGAAACACATGAATGCCACACTACTCCTATGCCCGTATGTGGGTGCTTATGTAGCCGCGTTGGAGTCGTGCTACGTTGCATATACGCTGGAGCAATGTCCTCAATGAGAAACATTTTGAACGTTCCGTATAGTTAATTATGTTCACGAGGAATAATACTTATAAAGAAATGTAACGATGACGTTGTAATTACTAAATGCTTCATGTTGACAAATTCACTACGCATTTGCATGAAGTCACTGATATTTTCTGCAAAGTTATACGCATAATTTACGTGAAATATAAGGCTTTCTTTTACTCATTTACTGTACATTTTACTATCGGACAGACAGAATAAATTTTACGAGTTCGTTCTGAAGATGGCAAGCTGGCCGTTGCGCTTCTCCACAGCAGCGTCGATTGCCTTCCAGTGTCTCAAGTTTCTCTGGAGGGAAAAAACTTCTGTATCTCCAGCTTTCACGTAATTGATTTCTTATAAAGAAGACATGACGGATAGCTGATACCGTCTTACAGGACGAAGTGAGAGGAAAGCCAGTAAATGTCAAGTATACATTTACTCTGAGAAATAGTGGCATTTAATGGATTAAAAAGCTGTGCTGCGTGATCGGAAAAGAGCGCAGATCAGAGGTAAGAGAAAATGAACTGATCCATAGATATGCACATTAACTTCCAAAACGTCAGACTATTACTGATCCGACAGCCAATTCTAAACTCGAACATTATTAAGTTAGGTGGGGGATTCTTGGAAGAAGCACCACAGGTTCAAGAAAAGAGCTCGTGAGCCACACAGATCACTTTCTTTACACAAAATGTATTGCATATAGTATAATAAAGGTACTACCTGCCCACATTTTGAAATTTGTTTCGGTGGTGTGTCATACTGTGGGTAAAAATTCAAACTTTGTCACTAACACGAAAATTGTTGGCTGATACTATTTAGTACTTTTAACTGCTCGACAGTGGACCTACATAAATTACGCGACTAGTGGTATACCCACGGAAGTATTAAGCTAGCAATAATGTTTTGTGCACACATGATCCACTAATCAGATCGGATCAGCAGCAGTATTCTTCAAGGATCGAGGACAATGCTGTTGGCTACAATAAATAGTCGCCACTAGCTGTCAGTAGGAAAGTGAAAAATGATTTAAGATAGTATTTTAATTTTACGTCCTTAAATGCAGCTACTTGTGAAAATATGCCCCGCTGATTAGCCGAGCGGTCTGGGACGCTGCAGTCATGGACTATGCAGCTGGTTCCGGCGGAGGTTTGAGTCCTCCTTCGGGCATGGGTGTGTGTGTATTTGTCTTAGGATAATTTAGATTAAGTAGTGTGTAAGCTTAGGAACTGATTATATTAGCAGTTAAGTCCCATAAGATTTCACACACATTTGACATTTTTTTGTAAATATGGGAAAATTAAATATATTGATTGGTGACTCCATGGATTGCTGTGTGCACAACGACCATCTACGGGAAATTAAAAGGAGGTCAGCGTTGGCCATAATATTGATGGTTTATTGATAGCACATTCGATTTTCAATCACACAGCACTGAAGAAGATAACTATGTGATTGAAAATCGATTTTGCTATCAATAAACCATCAACATTACGACCGACGCTGACCTACCTTTTAATTAAATGTATGTTACTGTACCGTGGTCTGTTCTATAGCAACGCTTTTGTGTTACATTTGCAAGTGGAGTGATAGTGCTAGAAGCTGTAGCATTTTGCACGTACACTTGGATACGGTAGTTGTACAGCGCCTCGAATATGTAGAGTTTATGCAAATGGCAATGTATCTCTGAAGAAAACGACTTACGGAGTGTATGGAGACACAATCGTCTTTCCTCTCCTGAAACGGACAATTTAGGAGCGAAAATGGTCAATGGTGTCGTTGAAACACTACGGGTTTCGTTGGTCTTACTTTTGCATGAGGAAAATTCAACTTATGTGTTTATTGTTCACCAAACAGTACACAATATTGTAGTCTGCCGGTGAGCATTAAAGTTTTTATAGTGGGTAACAATCATGCTACTCTCTCTGATTCAATGCGTACTGTTGGTGATAATGACGGGATGGCCAAAAAAATTTTTAATCAGTTGATTAGATAAATGTTGAAATGAACAGCTTAGTACAATGGATAGCACAGCGGGAGGGAACAAGCAAACAGAGGAGGCACGTGAATGATAGAATTTTCACTACTGTCTAACTCGATCGATAAGCACATGGGTTTATGCTTTAGAGAATGACTGATTCAACAGTATTTTGGGGGTAAAGCTATTCACGATTGCATTATCTGGCGGGGCCAGGTTACTGAAATTACTAGCGTGAACAATGAAGTTGGTTTTCATTAAAGAAACAATTTATTGTGAAATTTGGCCAAAATCTGAGAGAAGAACAAAGCATATATATTTCTTGCGCTGACTGCGCTCAATGTCTAAAACTAACCGGTACCGTACGTTAATATGCACGAGATTCGAAGGAAAATTATGTTTCTCTTGGGATTAAGGCAGTTCTCACACGTATCTTCCATTCTCATTCCATCCATACACTGGATAACGCCTACTGTGGGGAACGGCGGGGGATCAGTCACCCTGTAGTGCCCGTGCTGCCATCACCACGTTGTCGATTGGAAGTCACTTCCAGAAAGACGTATTCATCATGCGGGATCGATCTTGGATTAATGGCAAAATTTCACACGCAACGACCTGTTCGGAAGTTACACCAGAATCTCCTCTGCTCATCTAACTGTGCAGCTGTCAGAATGTGGATGACATGAAGTCAGTGGCACGAAAAAGCATTCATCATCTCATCATGTTGGACTAACAGCAAAGCTTCATATGCATCACATACAAATCATATCCTCAACTAACTTAAAAGGTATATGGTCTTTCCAGCGTGCAGTTATGTTCAAATCGGAACATGGAGACAGTGACCAGAAGAGAAAAACAAAATCAAATAATTCCACATGCATGAATACTTAGATCTTTCACTCTGTTCACTTGGTTATCAACCGAACATGAAGCGCCGGACGGAGCTGCCAAGCGGTTCTAGGCGCTACAGCCTGGAACCGCGCGACCGCTACGGTCGCAAGTTCGAATCCGGCCTCGGGCATGGATGTGCGTGATGTCCTTAGGTTAGTTAGGTATAAGTACTTTTATGTTCTAGGGACTGATGACCTCAGAAGTTAAGTCTCATAGTGCTCAGAGCCATTTGAGTCAAACATGAAGCCAATACACGAAAGTGCCTACTCTTTCTTGTAACGGCTGTGACCAAAAGGCGGACAGACACACATTGGGTGAGGCCCATACCACAAAAAGAAACTACATATTCTGCGAGAGAGTTAACGGAACAAAATAAATACGCGCAGACGGAAAATTAATGCAACGAACACTAGATGTACTGGAGGCACTGCAGGATTTACTCCAAACTTTTGAATTTGAGATGAGCTCCATCTGCTCCTTATAGATCTCAATCCTAACCGCTGAATTTTCTTGGAATACAATTACAAAAGAAAAATAATCCTGACTATGATGGTGTCATTTTAACTGCGATATACCTCATATTATAGTTTTACCAAAAAGTCTGACGGAGATCTATACAGAGTCCAAATATACTCTGGCTACGCCTGAACTTCATGACGAAAAATTGTCGCTGAGAGGGAGGGGAGTAGGTTCGTACCAATATCGAAAATTTTACCACCGCAGGTGGATCTTTGATTCTTAACTCCAAGTATTAGATAGACACCAAAGCTTATGAAAAAGATGTGTCTTTGTATTACATCTGCTCAACTCACGAAACCGCATTCAGAACCCTCACCCATTCCATTACTGAGAACGACATAACACAGACGGAAACCGGATGTGCAACATGAAATATGACAACGTGTTCATGCCTTCGCCAGAGTCTCTTGGTACTCAAGAAAAATTTGAAGGTGACATATGTGAAATTCATAATAATGAACATAAAGTTCCTTGAGGTGAAGTAATTGAGTGGAAGAACCAGGTTTACCTCAATGGTACGAAGCTTCTTGCGCAGTATATACACTGATGAACCAACCGTTACGGCCACCTGCTTAACACCGTACTTGTCCACCTTTGAAACGCAATACGGCAGCGATTCTCAGTGCGTTGCGTTCGACAGGTCCTAGGCTTGAATCTGGAGGTACGTAGCATCTGATGTGTACGCATACGTCACGCTTTCCACAGAAGTTACGGGCCGGTAGTAGGTGGGTGTAGGAGCTGGTGCCCGATAGCAGTCCAGATGTGTTCAATCGGATTTGGTGATCAAATCATTGAACTCAGTATCACACTTGACAAACCACTGTATTATCATATCGGCCTTCCGGCACGAACAGTTGTGAGTGCCATCACTTTCAGGAAGACATCAAGTAGGAAGGGATGCAAGCAGTCCACATTAACGTTCCCGTAATCCACACCTGTCAAGGTACCTTCCATTACAACAAGTAGTCCTTTGGAAGCCTAGGTGAATGTGCCTCATATCATAATATAGGTCAGTCGGCCGCGGTGGTCTCGCAGTTCTACGCGCGCAGTCCGGAACCGTGCGACTGCTACGGTCGCAGGTTCGAATCTTGCCTCGGGCATGGATGTGTGTGATGTACTTAGGTTAGTTAGGTTTAAGTAGTTCTATGTTCTAGGGGACTAATGACCACAGCAGTTGAGTCCCATAGTGCTCAGAGCCATTTGAACCATTTTGAACCATAATATAGGTCTCACCGACCTGTGTCCGTCGCGAGATACATCTTTCGAGCAGCAGATCACTTGACCACAATGATGCGAAGGAATATCATTGAAGGAATATACATGTTCCAGTCACATTAGTGTGATTATCTATCAAACGCCTGAATAACTGCCATTTACAGTGCCGAGGTGTAGGAATAATCAATTAGGTTCTGCGAGGTACCATACGTATTGAGGAAAGATCTGTACCCAAAGATTGGAAAGTTGCACAGGACGCACCAATATTCAAGAAACGTAATAGGAATCATGCACTAAATTACCGGCCCATATCGTTAACGTCGACATGCAGCAGGATTTTAGAACATATATTGTGTTCGAACATTATGAATTACCTCGAAGGAAATGATCTATTGACAGACAGTCAACATGGGTATAGAAAACATCGTCCCTGTGAAACACAACTAGCTCCTTATTCACATGAAGTGCTGAGTGCTATTGACAAGCGATTTCAGATCGATTCCGTATTGCTGGATTTCTGAAAGGCTTTTGACACTGTACCACGCAAGCGGCTCGTAGTAAAATGGCGTGCTTATGGAATATCGTCTCGGTTATGTGACTGGATTTGCAATTTCCTGCCAGAGAGGTCACAGTTCATAGTAATTGAAGGAAAGTCATAGAGTAAAACAGAAGTGATTTCAGGCGTTCTCCAAGGTAATGTTGTAGGCCCTTTGCTGTTCCGTATCTATGTGAACGATTCGGGAGACAATGTCAGCAGCCGTCTTCGGTTGTTTGCAGATGACGCTGTCGTTTATCGACTAATAAAGTCATCAGAAGATTAAAATAAACTGCAAAACGATTTAGAAAAAATATCTGAATGGTGAGAAAAGTGGCAGTTCACCCTAAATAACGAAATGTGAGAGATCATCCACATGAGTGCTAAAAGGAACGTGTGAAACTTCGGTTACACGATAAATCAGTGTAATCTAAAAGCCGTAAATTCAACTAAATACGTAGGTATTACAGTTACGGAAAACTTAAATTGGAAAGAACACATAGGCCGGCCGTGGTGGCCGAGCGGTTGTAGGCGCTACAGTCTGGAACCGCGCGGCCGCTACGTTCGCAGGTTCGAATCCTGCCTCGGGCATGGATGTGTGTGATGTCCTTAGGTTAGTTAGGTTTAAGTAGTTCTAAGTTCTAGGGGACTTATTATCTCAGAAGTTAAGTCCCATAGTGCTCAGAGCGATTTGAAAGAACACATAGAAAACGTTGTGGGGAAGGCTAACCAAAGGTTGCGTTTTATTGGCAGGACACTTAGAGAATACAACAGACCTAAGGCCTACAGTACGCTTGTTCGTCCTCTTTTAGAATATAGCTGCGCGGTGTGGGACCCTTACCAGATAGGACTGACGGAGTACATCAAAAAAGTTCAAAGAAAGACAGCACGTTTAGTATTATCGCCAAATATGGGAGACAATGTCACAATAATGATGCAGGATTTGGGCTGGAAATCATTAAAAGAAAGGCGTTTTTCGTTGCGACGGAAATGTTCTCACGATATTCCAATCACCAACTTTCTCCTCCGAATCGGACAATATTTTGTTGACATCGACCTACATAGGGAGAAACGATCACCACGATGAAATAAGGGAAATCAGAGCTCGTACGGAAAGATACAGGTGTTTATCCTTTCCGCTCGCTATACGAGATTGTAATAATAGAGACTTGTGTAGGTGGATCGATGAACCCTCTGCCCCGCACTTAAACGTGATTTGCACAGTATCAATGTAGATGTAGATGTAGATGTAGAACCACACTTAGTCAATCAGGTTCTGTAAGGTACCATAAGGGTTGAGGAGCCATACGGACTGCATTGCCGTGGCCAGTTGCGCTATGTTTCTGGGCTTAAGATTTGTTTTTAACCCGGAAAGTTTGGTGTCCAGGGGGTGCTCTTAGAATCACATGTGTATACCACGAAGTATTTGACACGTTGCACTCTGCACATGATTGGTGCCACTGCGCCGAGGTTGGAAAAATTGCATTTAGAGGAGGACATAGTCCCCAAGGACAGATGCATACATGCGTGGATCCGTTGTGCCTTTCAGAATGACGAGATCATCTGGTGTAAGCAACGAAAAGGTTCTCCAGACCACACTGTCTCCTCCGGCCACGAACCTTTCGACGATTTTGGCAAGGTGTTCGCTTCCAGACGTTTCACTCAGTACATTCCAACGGCTACTTCTCCGATGGATGATAAAAAGTGACTCATCTGGAAAGGTCACCTAACGCCAATCAGTTGACGTCCAGTTACGGTATTTCAGTGCTAATTCCAGCCTAAGTTTCCAGTGCACAGCGGTCAGCATGAGTGCATGAATCGTGCACTCGTTGCGGAGGCCCTTACGCGCCAGCGTTCGATGAACAGTCGTTGCGGGAACACTGTTGGTACCCCCTTTGTTCCTCTGAGCTGTCAGCCGCTCAACATTAGCACGTCTGCTCGCCAGTGCATATCTCTGCAGCCGTCCTTCACTCCTGTCATATATGTGCAGTGTGGTGCACCACAACTGCTTTGGGGTCAGTTTTGATAACGCCATTTCGCCATGCCGCTCCGTTTCCACAAAATAACCACTGCACTGTTTTGCACGCCACCGCCCGTCACGCCACCACACTTTATATACTCTCCTATGCTTGTGCTTCCACATACTGCCTGTGAACGGTTATTACACAATGACGTTGATGATAAGCGATGTGTAATTAACGCGAGTGGACCCTACACATAGTCGGACATAGACATTACATTACATTATTACTTATTCCATGGATCAACTATACGACATTTCTTAATGATGTGAGAAGTTCAATTTAACATAAAGTTACTTTACACGATACAGTTTTTCTTTTATTTTTACAATTACTTTTTCATACCGAAAAATTCATCTACTGAACATAAGGAGCTGTCATTGAGAAATTCCTTTAATTTGTTTCTAGATATTGGTTGGCTATCTGTCAGACTTTTAATGTTATTTGGTGAATTGTCGAACACCTTTGTGTCAGCATAATACATCCCTTACTGTACCAACGTCACTTTTCTGTTATTTTTGAATTGTAAAGGGTTATTAATAGCATATTCCGTACGTGAATGTATGTATTGTGAAAGTACTGTGAATATTCTTAGTTCCTTAAATAAATGTCTTGGATGGGCGCCACCTACTATTCTCATTACATGATTTTGTGCAATACATAGTTTTCTCTTAATTATTAATTACCCAAAAATATGAAAATCCTATATAACAGTAGGAAATGGAAAGGGGAATATGAGACTAGTTTACTGATATGTTGAATGAGATTTTCACCCTACAGCGGAGTGTGCGCTGATATGAAACTACCTGGTGGATTAAAAACTGTGATCCGGACCGAGACTCGAACTCGCGATCTCCGCCATCGGGCAAGTGGTCTACCAACTTTTTTTATCTCATTTTATTCGTTATGGTTCGTTGCAATTGTTCGTGGCTGACGTCCCCTGACGCCGATTGAAGTTCGTTATTGATCCATTTACTCAGTTTTGTTTTTATTATAGAGGGCAGCTAACCCTCTGACCGAACACGCTGAGCTACCATGCCGGCAGTAACTGAGCTACCCAAGGACGACTCACTCCCAGTCCTCACAGCGTTACTTCCGCCAGTACCTCGTCTCCTACCTTCCAGAATTCACAGAAGCTCTCCTGCGAACCTTGCAGAACTAGCACTCCCGAAAGAAAGGATACTGCGGAGACATGGCTTAGCCACAATCTAGGGGTTCTTTCTAGAATGAAATTTTCACTATGCAGCGGAGTGTGCGAGGCGTGAGTCGTGTTTGGGTAGCTCAGTTGGTAGAGCACTTGTCCGCGAAAGGCAAAGGTCGAGAGTTCGAGTCTCCGTCCGGCGCACAGTTTTAATCAGCCAGGGAGTTTCATATCAGCACACACTCCGCTGTAGAGTGAAAATTTCATTGTAGAAACAACCCCCAGACTGTGGCTAAGCCATGTCTCCGCAATATCCTTTCTTCCGGGAGTGCTAGTTCTGCAAGGTTCGCAGGAGAGCCTGTGTGAAGTTTTGAAAGTAGGAGACGTGGTACTAGAGGTATTAAAGCTGTGAGGACGGGGCGTGAGTCGTGCTTCGGTAGCTCAGTTGGTAGAGTACTTGCCCGCGGAAGGCAAAGGTCTCGAGTTCGAGTCTCGGTCCGGCACAAAATTTAATCAGCCAGGAACTTTCTTACTGATATGTTTGTTACAAAATTTGCAATATCGCTAATAGTATAAGTAGCAGAACTCAAACGTTTCAGAAAATCGTCAATTTGTTCTTTCCAATTCAATTTCTGAAAATGCACGCACCCAGAAATTTTGAATTTTATGTCTTAGTAACAGTTTTCTGTTCCGAGTTTGTATTTATCGGCGGTGTTATGCCATTTATTGTACAGAATTATGTAAACTGCATTTGTACAAATTTAGTGGGAGTCAGTCTGCAGAGAACTGCTTAATAATTTTCTGAAGACATTATTTACAATTTTCTCAGCTAATACTTGTTTTGTTGGGTGTGATTACTATACTTATATTAATAATATATCATCAGCAAAAAGTAGTACGTTTGTATCTCCATGACTATAGAGCGGCAACTCACATATACATGAGTACGTCAATTACATCCAGGGAAATTGCGAAGTGGAGTTGACGCTCGAAATAAATGCAGAGCTCAGCTAGCGCACGTCCTGAGACCCAAGCTTGCATCTCACGTTGCTGGTAATCGTGGTGTGATTGACGTACTACGGCAGTGGAGTGTTACTGTATGGTATGGTATTGTATGACAACATACCACTGGCCCATATTTCATAGATGGTGCTCCTAAAGGGGGATAGTTTAGTCCATTCTTGAAGTGTACCTTACTTCAACCAATCCACCTCTTACAACGTGTCAAATAATGTGGTACCAGAGTGTTGGATGTCCTGCACATAATGTTTATTTTTGCGAAATGACAACTAGAGGTACAATTAGTGCTAAAACACTTGGTTTCACGTTTCTAAGCCTCATAAGTTCTTAAATATGTGGCTACGGCGTCACAGTTTCTGACGTAATGCATCGCATGTAGCACTGAGCTGAGATCAGGTGTTGCCTGCACTGGCGCCTGTATTCTGCCCTAAACATACAAATACCACCACAGCACGCTCTACCTCCACTGTACAAGTGTCTCCTAATCTAGTCTGCTGAACCCTGTTTTCTCCTGGCTTGTTTCATTGGCCGTTATCTAGTCGAAATGCCGGCCATCAGAAATGTAGACAAACTAGATATTATTTTAATTAATGGCGAATGTGAAAGGAATGTAACCGCAGCTGTGACATTGTATGCTGAACGCTACCCAGATCGGCGGTGTCCGTCAAGTCGAACCACTGGCAACATCTGCAAGGCAATCACGGAAACAGGAAGCTGGGTTCCCACAAAATGTCGACGCACAACGCCAGTGGAAACTAAACTGCTGTTCAGCCTGCTGTAGCCCACAGTCCTCAGGTTGGTGTACAAGAAATTGCACGAGGTGTAGGAATAAGCCACAGCAGTGTGCAGAATCTTGCACCGGCATCGGCTTCATCCGTTGCATATCTAACTGCACCAAGAATTGGACGGGAATGACTTTGAATCCCGGACTGCATTCTGTCGTTTTGCACTTCAGCAGTTGCAAGGTAATCCAGTATTCCTAAGCAATACGTTGTTTACGGACGAGGCTTCATTTACAAATCATGGTGATGCGAATCTGCGGAACATGCACTACTGGTCCTTGCGAAGTCCCAACTGGATTCGCCAAGTTACCATCAACGACAGTGGAGTGTCAATGTTAGGTGCGGTGTCATTGCTAACTGTGTTGTAGGTACCTATTTTTACCGTGGAACACTGAATGGACAGCCATATGCATCATTTCTGCAACACAAACTAGCGCTCCTCATGGGGGATCCAAGATTGGAAAATCGTCTATCAATGTGGTTCAAACATGTCCCGCACACAATGCAAAGGTTTCCAGAGACGTTTTAGATGCGACATTTCCAAATAGGTGGATGGGGTTCTGCGATGGCCAGCACGGTCCCCCGACTTGACGCCATTGGACTTCTTTCTCTGGGGCACAGTGAGACGCAGAGTGTACCAAGAACCCTCAACGGCAGTAGAGGATATGCAACATCGTATTACGGCTGCGTGTGAGGCAATATCTGTAGAATCTTTACAGTCTGTGCAAAACTCTCTGGTTACCCGTCTGCAAACGTGTATTGACGCAAATGGAGGGCACTTCGAACATATGTTGACATGACACAGTTTCATTGGTCAAGATGTGGGTGTATTTTCTATCTAGGATGTAATGCACAACAATACCGTTTCTGTGGGAGACAGGGCACTAGTAAAAGTGTTAAGCAAAGTGAATTCAAGTATGTTATCTCTAATTGTAGCTCTAGATGTCATTTCGCTAGAATAGAGTTACATTTACTATTTCAAAAACGTAACTTTTCGTTGGACGTGCTACTTGTTTATTTTTGTGGTTTGTGCATACCTTCCTATTGTGTGAGCTCCTGACACAGTCAGCGTGAGGTGCACGCTTGAGTCTCAGGACGTCCGCTAGTTGTGTTCTTCATTTATTTCAAGTGTCAACTTGGCTTCTCAATTTTTCGGGATGTAACTGACGTATTGCGATGCAACCAACGCCATTATTTTTGCGATTTTTCATGCAGTTTATTGCATACGAAATAACAGGGGTGTCCATTTAAAAATACACAAGGTTGTGGTGAAAATAGTAGTTGTTTACGTTTTAAAATTGGTTTCCTAATCTCTACCGTACGTTCATGCTGGTGAAAACCATTTTTGAAAATCTATTGTTGTTGCAGAGATACTTGAGGTGGCGGAGTTAGGTGAGACATCCCGTATAGCAATGATGGTCCCAAGACTGAACCCTTTTGGCCGCCGTTCTTGATAAATCTCCAGTTAGAGGACTCTGCTGATTTATGCAGACTATCTGTTTAGACATTCTGCATTTTTTCAGTGAAATATGCATTAAGCCTTTTGTGCGCTGTCCCTCTCATACGAAAAAAATGTACATTTATGTAGAGAAATTTCTTGATTCACACGTCCAAAAGCCTTTGAGAGATCACCAAATACCTCATTCGTTAATGTCTCGTTATTCAGAGTATTAACTTCTGGAAGCATATATAGCATATTCTGTTAATTAAACTTTTTGAAAATCATATTGACATTTTGATAGTACTTAATTCTTACAAATATGTGAAGATAATTTTGAATACATTACTTTTTCAGAAATTTGTGATAAGGCTGTCAGAAATGAGCATGGGTGGTAGTTGTCAGCATCAGGCCTGTACCCATTTCTTGCAATAGTTTTACAATAGTACATTTCAGCCTGTTTGGATACATGCCCTGTTTCAGTGAGCCGGCCAGAGTAGCAGAGCGGTTCTAGGCGCTACAGTCTGGAACCGTGCGACCGCTACGGTCGCTGGTTCGAATCCTGCCTCGGGCATGGATGTGTGTGATGACCTTTGGTTAGTTAGGTTTAAGTAGTTCTAAGTTCTAGGGGACTGATGACCTCGGAAGTTATGTCCCACAGTGCTTATAGCCATTTGAACCTGTTTCAGTGAGCTACAACACATGGGGAAAACAGCCCTAGTTATCTGCTTAGTGCTCTGTTCGAAATGCCAGCAGTTACATGCAAGCTTTACTTTTGAGTGGATTTACTTAGCTTTCTAATTTCTATGATAATGATTGAAGCTGAAGAAATGAATTAAAATTTGTGCTACAGATGGGACTCAAACCTGTGTCTCGGTACTTGCTAGGCATGTGTGCTAGCCACTACACCACCACAGCACGATATCTAACACAGCTGCACGGACTATTCTAGTCCAGTGCCCTCCCTGACACAAACATCAACGCATGTCTTCAGTTTATTACTTTTCCCGTCTTATGTCACTATTGCTGAGGCCCTCTGACATTGCATTAACGTCCCAGCATTGGATGTAATGGGGAATCCTGCCTGTACCTCAGGTATAGTCGATCTGTGTATATCTCATAATTAAATTTTTCTTGAGACATTTGTGCCTCATCTGTATCTACTGTAATGATATAAGCTGAAAAAGTCAATTATAATTTGTGACACATTCCCTCTATGATCAGCAACCACTACTGTCTTGCTTGAAATCCATGGTGTTAGTGTGGGTGTGAGCTAAGGCGAATTTTCTGCTGCTGAAAAAAAGAAGTTCAAATTTGTGTGAATTCCTAGGGGACCAAACTGCTGAGGTCATCGGTCACTAGACTTACACACTACTGAAACAAACGTATGCAAAGAACAACGGGAGGGGCCACCCAATCCGTGACAGAGCGCCCTAAGCCGCGCTGCCACTCCGCAGTTTTCTACTATCCTAGGAACGCAAGGCTGAACCCTGGCTATGCACAAGACAACAGAAGGAGGGAGAATAGGAAAATAAGGAGTTAAGGAGTGAAATGGCGGCAGAGGACGCTAACCCTCTTTGTCTTGTCGTACGTGATTTGGTTCAAATGGTTCAAATGGCTCTGTGCACTATGCAACTTAACTTCTGAGGTCATCACTCGCCTAGAACTTAGTGTTAATTAAACCTGAGTAACCTAAGGACATCACACACATCCATGTACGGGGCAGGATTCGAACCTGCGACCGTAGCGGTCGCTCGGTTCCAGAGTGTGGCGCCTAGAACCGTCTGGCCACTCCGACCGGCCCGTCACTTGGAGTGCGTACGTGGAACGACAGTTCCCGCCGAATTCGTGGTAGAGTGTTTCCATTGGTTGCTGGAAGTTCGCAGTGGAATATCCGTCAGTTGGAACGGGCGAACAGGGGATCCGTAGCTTGCTTTTCTTGACGCGAGCGGATTGCGCCGTAGTGTGGCGTCCCGAAACAACGCCCGTGATTGGACGATGTATGCGCCAAACCAGTGCAGCCTCTCGAGGGAACTGAGTATCGAATTAGGAGAGTTTAAGACGGGAAGCGCTACAATCCGGGAGTGCTGGAGGTGCTGTTGGCAGAGGGGGACACGTTGTGCTGCTCTACCAGAAGGCAACGACTGTGAGACGAAATGCTTGCTGGCTTATTGCTAGCTGTGTCACGAGCTTCTTCGTAGTCACAATTCTTTGTAACAAAGTCTTTCCGAATTTCTGAAATCTTTGCCACGTGTTCCATAAGCAAACATACATACACCACCTGTTGTAAGCTGACCAGTATGTTCATTCTCTCCCTTCAGTAACTATAACTAATATCAATTTTTCTCTCGCTCTCCTCTTGCACCGCGAAAATCGGTTAACGAATTGTATGTTTATCGTCCTCGTGAATCTCTGTGAATGAGTTACAGGAACTTTCCTTCCAGTCCTCCACTTCTTTATCCACAGCAACGTTTCTCTGTTGCAGCAAGCTGGATCAAGCACAAGCTTATAAAAATCCGTCCCCTTGTTCCAATAGATGCTCCGCATGCTGATCAACTTGTCTCCGAGGTCAAGTCAAATATTCTTTTTATATGTCGGATGTGGCTCTGTTCAATACGGGCATTATCAAAAAATTAAGAGGTAAATAAATAAATAAACGGTTGATGACGAAAAACTTATTACATTGATGATCGAACAAATTCAGAAGAATTATTATGAAAAACCGCTGCACTGCCACACTACGAAAAGCGTGGAAAATCTTCACTGCAGGAAGCTTCCCCTCGACCCCGACGAGCACAATATTGGGTCCGTTTCCCAAAAGATGTCGATCTGAGCCGGCCGGTGTGGCAGAGCGGTTCTAGCCGCTAAAATCTGGAACCGCGTGACCGCTACGGTCGCATGTTAGAATCCTGCCTCGGGCATGGATGTGTGTGATGTCCTTAGGCTAGTTAGGTTTAAGTAGTTGTGAGTTCTAGGGGACTGATGAGCTCAGATGTTAAGTAACATAGGGCTCAGAGCCGTTTTTTTTATCGATCTGACGCCAAAGAAATAACCAACAAGGGCGTGCGAAGTTCACATAACTGACGCTCACACATATCTTAATACATTAACAAAATGTTTCAACCAATTTTAGACGTATCCTCCTGTTGGCTCGTTTTGCGATTCTGTTGCCAATCAACACAGACCCTGCTACCCGTTTAGCCGCCTCCCGCGACTTCCCACCATCTTAGTGCAGCCCAGAACCCAACCACCCTACGGGCCAAGTTCACGAACCTACAGCGTACACGGTCGCAAAACTGTCGGAGCCTCTGATTCAGACCCTTCATTCAGCTCTGTACCAGAGGTATGCAATCGTTCCTGTCGATAATGCTGCAAATGATGAGCTCTTCTATAGTCTCGGATGCAGGACTGTTAGCCATCTAAACTAGACAGAATCTCCTCGAATCCAAAGCGAAATCATCCTGTGCACTTCATGGCTTCCTAAAGGACCCGGTATGCACACAGCGTGCACATTGGCTTCCTTCCCCTCCTTGGCATCCATGTCCCTAAGGAGCACCATGATGCACCTAACATTGGAGCTCCAGACAACCAATAATATCACCCTCTGTATTGCCTGGATATTGCAAGCTCAGGAGTTTCCTCTGAAACTGGACAAGCGACTGCACCTGGACAGTGTCAGCCAGAGACAGCATCTGTTATCTCATTGTCAGATCAGCCTGGAAGGCCTTACTTTCGGCCCCCTGGGAAATCTTAGGTCGCCTGCCACGCCACGAGACAACCTCTCACTCGACCACGTATGCCGACCGATCGGCGGACTCAGACCTTCTGGACGTCCGTTGGATCCCCATGGCCGTCCCATAACAACGATGCCCGTCCGCTGAAGCTTCAAGCTGTGTAACCGAAGTCATCGTAGCCTGGAGCCGAGAGTGAAGTGTCACCAATTGGGGTCGCGTCAGCAGACAGCAATCACAGTCCTTATCAATACTAAAGACTATGGAAAAGTGCACAACACAGAAACGAAGGACTGTCGACACTCGCTACCGAACTCCATTGCAGACAGTGACGAGAACCTAAGAACTGTGTCTAATAAACTAGATTAACAGTCACAGATTCACAAACTAAGCCACTAAAGCACTCAGATTGGATAAATAATTTGCTCCTTAAAGGGTCTTGTAATATTTCACGGAATCGGTTTACTTTCCGACACAACCACAAAATCGAGAACTGTGTCTGTTAAGTATTAAGCCCGCCGGGTTAGACGTGCTGTCTAACGCACTGCTTTCCGGATTGGGAAAGAGCGGCTGGTCCCCGGCACGAATCCGTCCGGCGGGCTTGTGTCGAGATCCGGTGAGTCTGTGATGGTTTTTAGGCGGTTTACCATCTGCCTCGGTGAATGGTGGCTGGTTCCCCTTATTCCGCCTCAGCTGCACTATGTCGGCGATTGCTGCGGAAACAAGTTCTCTACTTACGATTACACCACCATTACTCTACCACGCAAACTTAGGGGCTATACTCGTCTGGTGTGAGATGTTCCCTGGGGGGGGGTTACCGGAGGCCGAACCGCACAGTAACCCTGAAAGAGTGGTTCGGCGTGGAGGGGTGAAGTAGACCGCGGTAGTCGTCATGGAGTTGTGGACGATTGCGCCTGCGGTCAGGTCGTAATCTCTCCGTCGTTTCTAGGCCCGCGGTTAACATTCTATAAATACAAGTATTAAATCAACGAGAAAAAAATTCAAGAAACTAGGCTAACAAAACACACAGATAAACTATACAGTTCGCTTCTGTTAAGGAACTTGTAAAATGTACAAAATCGGTTGCCTCCATGTTGCTGCTTATATCTCGGCTCCCTGCTGTTGCTACATTAATTCTCTTCCGGAAGTCCTTACGAATGTTTCTATTGTGTTGGCTGAAGAACCCACACCGTGTTATAAATGGAGGCCGAAATGCACGCGTTTTAGCTCACGCAGGCTGGCGTGAGGAGGGAAGGCCTATACTGACGTAAGGTCTGGAAAGCGGACGGAATTAGTTTGATACTTAACTTTAATCCATTAATGATGAACGTCGCTCTTCACAGTACATGATTACAATATTGTCTGTTCAGAATTCATTCTAATTACTGAATATGGCGTCTTGCTAGGTCGTAGCAAATGACGTAGCTGAATGCTATGCTAAACTGTCGTCTCTGCAAATGAGAGCGTATGTAGACAGTGAACCATCGCTAGCAACGTCGGCTGTACAACTGGGGGGAGTGCTAGGGAGTCTCTCTAGAGTAGACCTGCCGCTCGGTCTGCAATCACTGATAGTGGCGACACGCGGGTTCGACGTATACTAACGGACCGCGGCCGATTTAAAGGCTACCACCCAACTCAGCATGTGTGGTGTCTGGCGGTGACACCACACAAACATAGGAGCTGTACTCGTCTGGTGTGAGACGTTCACTGGGGGGGGGGGGGGGGGGGTCCACCGGGGTCGGACCGCACAATAACCCTGAAAGAGTGGTTCGGCGTGGAGTGGTGAAGTAGACCGCGGTAGTCGTCGTGGGGTTATGGACCACTGCGGCTGCGGCCGGGACGTAACCTTTCCGTCGTTTCTCGGCCCCCGGTTAACATACAATATAATACAAGTATTAAATTAACGAGAAAAATTCAAGAAACTACGCTAACAAACTGTACAGTTCGCTTCTGTTTGGAAGCGCGTAAAATGTCACAAAATCGGCTACTTCCCTGTTGCTGTTTGTATCTCGGCTGCCTGCTGCAGCTACATTAATTGTTTTCCGAAAGTCCTTACGAATGTTTCCAAACTGTTTCATCATGCTATGATAAGCCACTTTTCAGCGGGGACCTCTTAAGTAACGAGAGTTTTCTTATACGCTGTCAGCGGCTCGTGGTCTTGCGGTAGCGTTCTCGCTTCCCGCGCACAGGGTCTCTGGTTGGAATCCCGGCGGGGTCAGGGATTTTCTCTGCCTCGAGATGACTGGGCGTTGTGTGTCTTTCATCATTATTTCATCCTCGTTCACTCACAAGTCGCCGTAGTGGCGTTAAAGATCTTGTGGGGCGGCGGCTGAACCGCCCCGTGAGGGGTCTCCTGCCACCAATGCCATACGGTCATCACTATCTCTTACACGCTGTGCATTTAATGTGCTCTATCTCGGAAACCATTCGGATGATGGCATATGCCCCTAAGAAATTTCTTGCTTTAAAGGAGCGTCTTATCTCTGAATAAAGACAATTCCTCTTGGGACAACTCGTCAAATTTGTAAGAATACAGAGTGTAATGTTGTTGCTTTAATTTGCTCTGAAAGCGGTGCTGATAGACTGTAAAAGCGGGTTAAAAGCTGTGAGCCATGTGGGGAAGTTAACCTTGCATTACGGCGCAACTGTTTCACCAGGTATTCAGTCCAGCTAACCAAATTCCCAACCAGACTAACATTAATTATAATCTTTTAATCGTCATACGATATATATATATATATATATATATATATAAAGAGAATTTAAATAAAAAGAAATAAATCAGTTTATATTTGGAAATTTATTTTAACACTGATCATTGAAATTTCAGCATATTAAACTTGATTCATAACTGAACTGGTGCCTTATTTAGTGTTGTGAAAATGCGAGTTTGTAATTTTACAGGACACATCAAATATGGAGCCAAGATTGGGAGACTGCATACAACACTGCATTCATAAAATAACACAGGAAGAACGTTGAAACATATGCAAGAAGAAGTTAACCACAACAAACCGATTCAATTCTCAAACAAACAAGTTACGTTCGTAGCGCAATCCTGCCCGTCATGTAATTACAACACACAGGTATACTAAATTCAAACTAACTCTCTGTGAAATCTTCTCTAAAAGAATAGCCAAGGGCTACTTTGATGCTTACACCACATGCTTCACGTGATCAACTTGGTTTACACAAAGAGTGTAACTTCACAATAATATTGATAATTAAAGTAAATTACATCGAAACGCAATTTACAAAATAAAAACCTCGAACTGGTTACTATCGTCTTACTATTAACCCGATGGGTCAAACACTTGTATAAGCACGTGGTACTGGTCGCACAAAGTACACCCCCCGTGGGTTGAACATAAAGAAAAGTTGCTATATTGAAAAATATTGTCAAGACGAGACGTTATAATCTCACGCACATTCGCATTTAAGATTGATGATGTTAGTTAGAGTTACTGATCAACACGTGGTTCCACTTTACTCACAAAGTAGTGACAAAGGAACTACTGGAGGACATTCTGAACTTCTCACTCGATATCACTGCGTTGCAATTTAAGATAATATTACGTATTTTAGAGCTAAACCTGAAAGAAAGGTGATTAAATTTTCAGTTAGGCTGAACTTAAGAAATCCATTGTCCTACTGACTTAGCAGAACGAGCTTAGCCGGAGATCTTACCACTTCAGACGCTCGCCGCGGACAGAATGCCCTGGTCCCTTCCTGAGGGTGCCTCACAGATACAAACAGAAATGACGAGAGAGGCAGCTTCCTATACCAACATGACAAGGGACGGACAGGGCCATACTAAGAATAGAAACCTCTCTGCTTTTAGAAAGTGTAGATACCAGTTCCGACGTTGGTGCAACTGTTCTCTAGCAAACAGGCTTGTCTGTTACCCTCAAGCATGCAACTAGAAATACATTTGCTCATTCATCCTCTCACACAGAAGGGAAGTGGGATGACAGTATCTTATCATATACAGTATATAAACGAAAGCGGATGTAGGTTCCCTATGAGACTGTGTGACATAAGTTACATACAAACTGTGTTTTAAAGTGTAGTAGTGTGACAGATCGTTCTTGTTTACGTGTAAAACTAACACGTTCCACTGCTCGGTCTCCTCCCAGATAGTCAGACACATCACAGTAAATTTAGAAGAGGAATTTATGCCGTAAATGACAAAATATTTAAAAAATTAACATGAACGGAATCCAACAGAGACCTTTCAAGAGCAATGTCGACGGCTTGCTCGAGACGAGCCACGTGCCTTTAAGTCGGCGTCCAGCACGTGGCACAGGCGACTCGGTAGTGGTGCTTAACAGCGCACGCAGTCCGGCCACGTGCGGGTCAAGCCTGGCGCAGCCGGCGCGATTATTGCGCTGCTGAATCAAATTTACCGCGGGAGCGCACTGCGGGTAGCGTCGCAATTAAACGCGGCCAGGGGCGTAACTCGGCCGCGGTTTGCCGCTGCGGTGGCTGCCGGCCGGGTTCGCGGTTAGCCAGCCAACCAGGTGTGCGGGCGACGGCGCGGCGCCCCTTCTGCAGCTCATCATCATCATCATCAGCTGCTGCTGCCACTGGCACGCAGTCCGTGGAGATTAACCCTCGGAAGCCTAAGGGGGGCGGGGAGGTTCGTTGAACCCACGATTTCTTTATGTCCCCTACTTTTGCCCTAGTAACTTTCATACTACATTTTCCCTTTGAGTTATTGTTTGTTGGCTATTCTATGAAACGTTAGTGTCAATATATTTTATAGAAAAGTGCTGCTTTGAAAGGAAAAATAAATAAACTTATTTTGGGTCAAACAAACCGCTCTCTCTCCTTAGGCTTCCATGCTATAGAAAATTTCCCTTAGAAGGATTTCGTATTTCTCATCTCCACAACAATACAAGTTAGTTCCTTGTTGGTTGATATTCTTGATATTGACAACAATCGGTTTACTTTCGGAGGAAGTGATTGTTGATGTCAGTCAGCTGTTATTTATCTTGTAAACTTGCAGTAAGTTAGTGCAGTCCCCAACACTTAGGCCTCCAGTAACCTTGGAGCCCTACACAGCAGAAACGAAACCAAGTAAGGTTTGTGGGGGTTAAAGGGACCAGACTGCTACGGTCATCGGGGAAACCAAGTAAGGACTTACTGATGTTGCAGCTCATCATCATCAGCTGCTCTCCCCACTGCTGCTGCCACTCGCACGCAGTCTGTGGAGATTAAACCTAGGACGCATAAGGGAGGGGGGGGGGGAGTTTCGTTGAACCGAAGATTTCTATATGTCCCCTACTTTTGTCTAAGTAACTTTCATACTAGAATTTCCCTTTGAGTTATTGTTTGTTGGCTATTCTATGAAACGTTAGTGTCAATATATTTTATAGAAAAGCCCTGCTTTGAAAGGATAAATAAATAAACTTTATTATGGATCCAACAAACCCCCTCCCCCCTTAGGCTTCCATGCTATAGAAAATTTCCCTTAGTAGGATTTTGTATTTCTCATCTCCACGACAATGCAAGTTATTTTCTTGTTGGTTGGTATTCTTGATATTGACAACAATTGGTTTACTTTCAGAGGAAGTGATTGTTGATGCCAGTCAGCTGTTATTTATCTTGTAAACTTGCAGTGAGTTAGTGCAGTTCCCAACACGTAGGACTCCAGGAACGTTTGTGTCGTACACAGCAAAAACGAAACCAAGTAAGAACTTACTGATGTTGTCAACAATGCACCAAGATAAAGGCACTGTTGGAGGAGAGAAGAATAAAACCGAGATAAATGCATTTTATAATTCCACTAAAGCTGGAATTGATATCATTGATCAAATGGGGCGTATGTACACCTACAAGAGTGGAACAAAGAGATGGCCTCTATCTGTATTTTACTCTCTCATTGACATTTGTACTATCAATGAAACCACTATATTCATCCAACAACATCCAAGATGGAATGAAAAGAAACACAACATATGGAAACTTTATGTTATGCAAGCTGTGATGGAGCTAGTGAAATTGGAGGGAGAAGAAAGAAGTGCAAATGCAAGAGGGTTATCTAACCCAATTGTTCAATCTGTAGAGACTATTCTACAAAATAAAATCAAAGAAGTGACAACAGAAGCATGTCAGCCTCTTGCAGGGAAAGGTTGGTGCCATATTTGTGTAAGAAAAGCTGAAACAAAGAAGCCCAACAACCTAAGTAAACCAAAACAGTATTGAGGACAGTGTCATAAACAAGTGTGTAACACACATTCAGAACAAATTGAGAAGTGTGTCTCTTGCCTTGAAGTTGAGGACTCAGAGTGGTCTATTGTATATGAACACATCTGTATTTTGTATTGTAATATGTAAATTTTCTATTCACTCAATCCAATATTTATAATAACTAACAACATTTATAAACCGATGCTTTAGATAAATACATAAACCATTTTGAAAGTTGTAATTCTTCGTCAGTAAACTTGTTTAATACCTGGGGGCCAGCCGAACCCTCCCCTTAGGCATCCAAGTTAGAAAAAAAGGATTGGGTGTCCTAGGGTTAACGCTGCACGACCTCCATCAATTGTCATCTTCACACACCTGCTGATTTCGAGCATTCACAGTCGTACATAACCTTGCCAAACTTGTAGAATTAGGCTTTTCACTGCATGGACCATGGTACACACACTCAAAACATAAAATACAATGGAATGTACGACACTGCAGTTTCATTTTATTCTTATTTTAGCTATAGTATGCATGTGACAGCATGCATACTTAATATGTCCGAAACGCTGCGCACAAAATCAGGGTTTTCTGGTGCTCATACCTCGGGTTCTATTGTTGATAAGGAGGTAAGGTCAAGTATTTTGGGTACCCCTTAGTCCACAGACTATTTATACATCCTACAGAAGGACTGTCTTAGGATCACTATCCTACTCGTACAATACATGGGTAAAGTATGAATATTAGACACTTACTCTTGCTTAGGCAAATTAGAACAAATCGGTTAGGTCTGTTTGCATAGGATATAGTCTACGACGGTACTTATGGGACTTATGGAGGCACCACCTGTTCATGAGCGGTTCCTCGGAAAACGCCACAAGAAATGAATTTTCCCCAAGGGTCGGTGCTGTGGCCAATGCTGCTTCTTATTTATATAAATGATATGCCTTGTAGTATTATGGGTGATTCAAAAATACTTCTGTTTGCTGATGACATCAGCTTGGTAGTGAAGGATCTTGTGTGTTATATTGAAACATTATCAAATAATGTAGTTCATGAAATAAGTTCGTGGCTTGTGGAAAATTTTTTGATGTTAAATCACAGTAAGACTCAGTTTTTACAGTTTCTAACTCACAATTCAACAACAAATGATATTATTATCAGACAGAATGGGCATATTATAAGCGAGACGGAACAGTTCAAGTTCCTAGGCGTTCGGATAGATAGTAAGCTGCTGTGGAAAACCCATGTTCAGAATCTTGTTCAGAAACTAAATGCTGCTTTATTTACCATTATAACAGTATCTGAAATAAGTGACAGTTCAACACGAAAAGTAGTCTACTTCACATATTTTCATACTCTTATGTCTATGGTATTATTTTATGGGGTCATTCTTCTGATTCCCAAAGGGTATTTTTGGCTCAAAAACGGGCTGTTCGAGCTATATGTGGTGTACGTTCGAGAACCTCTTGTCGACCCCTGTTCAATAGTCTGGGAATTCTGACATTGCCCTGACAGTATATATTTTCTTTAATGTTTGTTGTTAGCAATATTAGCTTATTCCCAAGAGTTAACAGCTTCCACTAAGTTAATACTAGGCAGAGATCAAATCTGCATGTGGAATGTACTTCCTTGACTCTTGTGCAGAAAGGAGTGCACTATTCTGCTGCATCCATTTTCAATTAGCTACCACAAGAACTCAAAAATCTTAGCAGTAGCCCAATCACTTTAAGGTCTAAACTGAAGAGTTTCCTCATGGCTCACTCCTATTCTGTCGAAGAGCTCCAGGAAGAGCTGAAAAATCAAGCAAATTCCAGTGTTACATTGTTGATTTTCTATATTTAAACTTACGAATACACTTCTTGTATTTCATTTTATCTGTTTCTACTATCGTGTAATAATATCATGTAATGACTCGTTCCATGACCATGGAAACTTCTCCTTAATTTGTTCTAGAAATATTATGTTTTAAAGATACAGACATGCAAGTTCACTATACTTCTACACGTAAGATCCATTTTGAGGCGAAATATGAACAATAAATAACCTCAGAAAGCTGGTCATATTTTGCGGTATATTCTCTAGACACTCGCACAGAAGAGCCATCTCCTTGTTTTGTTTATTGGGTCCCAAAACCCGTCCCGCAGATTCCGAGGCGGCTATGTACAGAAAATGACTATAATTTTACTATATGTTCCTAATACTCTGTTGTCAAACAACTTTGAAAATGTTCTTCATATCTGTATCCGTCTCGGAGGTGACATTTATTTTCGCAAACGTTACGTGCTCTGTTGCAGCTGGGAAAAGAAGAGAAGCAACGGAAAATGTTCCTATAAAAGCGTAAAAAATGCGAATATGGTCCTGTCTATTTGAAAGACTCTGAAAAGTGAAGTACCAGCTGCATCTGTCTCCCTTCCTTAGCACCGTCAAAATTTTCCCAAAACTTTTACCACGCAAACATATTCGCGAGTCTTTATGCTAAGAGGGAAGAAGACATTGATTGTGACAGAGAGACGGAAACATAATACATACTGGAAGATAGTAGAAAGTGGTTGTGTTATACAGTCAAAGAAACTACGTCAGTGTCACAGTGGCAGTGGAACATAGTTAAAAGTGACAGAAGAGTGCTAGGAAAAGACAAGATGTAAATGACGGGAGCGGGGGCGGGGGAGGGAGGAGGGGGGAAGATGGTACAGTAAACAGAGAGAGAAAGTGGAAGAGGGTGAGAGCCAGAGATAATGAGAGACAGGAGACAATGACATTGACAAAGAGGAAGACCGAGGTAGTGAGAAGAGACAGCAGATCTAATCTAGGAATAAAAGATTGAGATACTAGCAGTAAGAGAGAACAAGAAGGAGACGGTGGCAGTAGGACTGAGGGAAGAGGCTGTAACACTGGAGATAATGACACAGACACACAAATAGATAATAATAATGAGTTCGGTTGAATGAGTGAGTGAGAAAGGACAACTGGGAGTGGATAGGTATGAGGGACTTACAGCTACGGACTAGGGGGTGTGAATGAGTTACAGTTAGCGAAGCATGTGAGAGTTTGAGGTGAGTTACATGTTAAAAAGGGCGCGAATATTTTCAAATGTCATCATTTCTGGAATAAATTTTAAAGGTGCTGAGGAAGGTAAAATGAAGTAGCAGGTACGCATTTTTCAGCGTGTAGCTTTTAAGTAAAATGAAACATATTCGCATCTATTGTATCCCATAGGAACATTTCACCGGTGCTACTCTAACTAGCTGGAACATTACGACCGTCAGCTTGATAGTGTATTTGTCCACCTATGGAAGGGCGACAGTTCTGCACCACATGAATACTACAATTCCCTGGAAGTTTTCGAAGGTATGTGGCACAAGATGGCTACGTACAGACTCTAAATTACGCGTCTGTGATTTGTGGAATTTGACTGGCACCTCGCAGCGTCCCACATGTGTCGCATCGTGTTCATATCAGGCTAATTTGGTGGCTACACTATCAATGTGAGTTCACTATCTTGCTCCGCATATCACACCTGCAGCATAAATCTGGCCTTGAAACACAGTCAGTAATCCTGCTTAAAGATGCCATCGCCGTCAGGGAAGGCATTATACATGAAGGTAAGTTGGTGATCAGCAATAATTTTCACGTAAGCGGATGATCAGCGGTAATGTTAACGTTGCCCACAGCTGCCATGGCGCCTTGGTCTCGTGGGACTCCAAGTGAAGGTCCCTCGTAGATTAATACGGCCCCTACCGGCCCGCATCCATGGAGTGGTGCATGTTTCGATCAGCCAATCGCCTGCATAACGTTGTAACTTGACAAGAACATAAGCCTGTTGTAACATGAAACGTGATTCGCCCGACCAAGATATTCGCTCACATTGATGCACGGCCCAACTCTGATGATTCCACCCCTTATGCAATCGCAGCTGACGATGGCGTTGGGCCAACATAAGGACGATGTAGGTGCAGTCTGGCGCTGAGTTCCATGTCCAACGATGTGCGCCAAACGGTGAGGTGCCGAAACTTATGTCTCACCCCGTATTGTACTCTGTCGTCAGATCCGACGGAGATTGTGACCGATCGTGATGTACAAAGTGATTTCGGCTCCGACCTAGCGATGATACTGCTTGTTTTCCATTATATCGTCCGTTCCTAATTAGGAATGAGGATTAACTGATGATGAACTATCGACTGCAACGATACGAAACGCATATAGTAGCAGTTTGGAATTTCCTTCTGAGATATGTACAGGGTGAAAAGTATTTAAACCGACAAACTCTGGGAGGTTGTAGGGGACATCAAAACAAATATTTTTCGCTAACGTTTTTTTTTCCTATGAGGAGTATTTAAAACCGTTAGAGGAAGATTTCTCTGGCGGCAAATTAATTAAACCAACAAACACTTTTCCATTTTTGTATGACCAAGAGACCACACATTAACGCAACATAATTTCAAGTACAGTAGATTTTCAAAAATGCCTCCATTGACACGTAAACAAAGTTTACACCGTCGCACCATGTTCTGCCTGACACGGGCAAAAACCACAGGAGTACCCTAAATTGTTCCTGCTGCTGTTACTGTCCGGGCAACGAGATCCTCTTCTGATGCAACATATCTGGGGATCGAGCAGATGACCACCTCGGCCAGTCCACGTTTCTGGGAACCGCCGGTCCAGGAATCGAAGCACACTACCACTGAAATGTGCAGGCGCCCTGTCATGTTGGAACCACATGCATTGTCTTGTAGGGAGCGGGACGTCTTCCAGCAATTCTAGCAATGCTCTGGCGAGAAAATTGTAATTGTGCCTGCCATTTAATGGCCTAGGTAGCAGATAAGGCCCAATTAAACAGTCCCCAACAAAGCCAACCCACACATTAACGAAGACGCGCACTTGATGAGCGGTAGTCACTGTGGCATGTGGGTTATCTTCATTCCAAATATGCGAATTCTTCATGTCGAAGACTTCATCACGTCCGAACATTCCTTCATTGGTAAACAACACAGAGGATGGAAATGTAGGATACATTTCACACTATTCCAGGTACAACTACGAAAACTGTGATCTGGGAGGATAATCAACTGATTCCACGTTGTGGACACGCTGTAAGTGAAATGGACGTAACAATTTCTTTCGAAGGACTGTTCTTACATTCGTCTGATTCGTCCCCATGTTACGAGCAGTTGCACGAGTGCTGGTTGAAAGATCCCGCTCGACATGCTGCAAGACAGTTTCCTCAAATTGCAGCGATCTTAATGTGCGACGACTTCCCTGTCCAGGTAATCTCCTAAATGACCCGGTCTCACGCAGACCTCAGTACACAGCAACAAAGGTCGTATGATGCGGGATACGGCGATTAGGATATTGTTGATAAACCCGCTGTGCAGCTCGTCCGTTGTGGTGCGCTACGTAGTACGCACCAACCATATCAGTAGACTCACTCCAGGTGTATCGCTCCATTAGTAAACTGAGACAATGCACTACTACACTTGTGGGCAGCAGTTGCCTACAACTGAAGATCGTAATACGGCCTCTAACAGCTGAGGAGCGTAGTACGGCCTCCACCGGTTTAAATAATCCTAATAGAAAAACATGACATTAGGGAAAAATATTTGTTTTGATGTTCCATACAACCTCCCAGAGTTTGTTGGTTTAAATACTTTTCACCGTATATATTTCGACAAACTACGCATCTAAGCTATAGTATAAGGGCGGTACAAAAGTTCCCGTTTGAGGGCATTGCTGCAGCGTACACGCAATGCAGCGCTGCTCAGCTGCGGGTATATAAATACCGTGTAGGCAAGGCATTAGTGCAGCATTCGTGTCTCTCCGACGTGCGTGCGGTAAATGTGGAAACTAGGTCTATGACGACGTCATTAACAAAATGCCTCCAATCAGGACGAACGTGCCGAACGTGCTGTTATTCTTTCCTTGTCTGCCAAGGCGCAAGCACCGGTAGACGTCTATCGGAGACTGAAGAATATGTGTAGGACAGAATACCTGTCGAAAATCACCTTTATGGAACGGTGCGCCATGTTCCTTGCTGTTTTATCATTAGCACGTCCGTTCATCGTAAATGTTGCGACGCAGAAGTAACGCCAAATCACATGTGTGTCACTCGAGCACATGGCCTTGAGGCCTGAGATTCCACCTCGATTATCACCTCTTCCGTCCTTTAAAAATTGCCTTCAGTTGCCGTCTGTTCCTACCGGACGAGAAAGTGCAGCAGGCAGTTACGGACTTCTTCATGTTGCAGGAAACGGTGCTCTACTTAAGGTGTACCTCCACCTTGGTACATCAATTAGACGGTTGCCTCAATGCTCACAACAATTTTGCCTGATCATCATCTCTATTCTGGACTGTGCGGCCTTTTCGATTGCTACTAATACTAATAAATTATGTATCAAAAAACAATACGGGAGGAATAAACAAGTCACTACGTGTACTATATGGTCCAAATGTCTGCATTAAGAAGGTTCAAAATGTTTCAAATGGCTCTGAGCACTATGGGACTTAACTTCTGCGGTCATCAGTCCCCTATAACTTAGAACTACTTAAACCTAACTAACCTAAGGACATCACACACATCCATCCCCGAGGCAGGTTTCGAGCATGCGACCGTAGCGGTCACGCGGTTCGGGACTGACGTGCGGTTCTAGGCGCTTTTGCCTAGAACCACACGGCCACACCGGGGGGCTACGTGTACTATAACTTTCATTTTAATGACGACACGGCTGCAGGTGGGGTGAATACCAGAAATAGCACACATTAATTTAGATGATACTGCCTACAGGAAAATTAAAGAGACCTTTGGAGATAAGAGAACCACTTGTATGCACATCAAGAGCTCAGATGGAAACCCAGTTCTAAGCAAAGAAGGCAAAGCAGAAAGCTGGAAGGAGTATATAGAGGGTCTATACAAGGGTGATGTACTTGAGGACAATTTTATGGAAATGGAAGAGGATGTAGATGAAGATGAAGATGAAATGGGAGATACGATACTGCGTGAAGAGTTTGACAGAGCACTGACAGACCTGAGTCGAAACAAGGCCCCCGGAGTAGACAATATTCCATTGGAACTACTGACGGCCTTGGGAGAGCCAGTCCTGACAAAACTCTACCATCTGGTGAGCAAGATGTATGTAACAGGCGAAATACCCTCACACTTCAAGAAGAATATAATAATTCCAATCCCAAAGAAAGCAGGTGTTGACAGATGTGAAAATTACCGAACAATAAGTTTAAAAAGCCATAGCTGCAAAATACTAATACGAATTCTTTACAGACGAATGGAAAAACTAGTAGAAGCCGACCTCGGGGAAGATCAGTTTGGATTCCGTAGAAATACTGGAACACGTGAGGCAATACTAACCTTACGACTTATCTTAGAAGAAAGATTAAGGAAAGGCAAACCTCCGTTTCTAGCATTTGTAGACTTAGAGAAAGCTTTTGACAATGTTGACTGGAATACTCTCTTTCAAATTCTAAAGGACGCAGGGGTAAAATACAATTTGTACAGAAATCAGATGGCAGTTATAAGAGTCGAGGGGCATGAAAGGGAAGCAGTGGTTGGGAAGGGAGTAACACAGGGTTGTAGCCTCTCCCCGATGTTATTCAATCTGTATATTGAGCAAGCAGTACAGGAAACAAAAGAAAATTTCGGAGTAGGTATTAAAATCCTTGGAGAAGAAATAAAAACTTTGAAGTTCGCCAATGACATTGTCATTCTGTCAGAGACAGCAAGGGACTTGGAAGAGCAGTTGAATGGAATGGACAATGCCTTGAGAGGAGTATATACGATGAACATCAACAAAGGCAAAACGATGGTAATGGAATGTAGTCGAATTAAGTCGGGTGATGCTGAGGGAATTAGATTAGGAAATGAAACACTTTAAATAGTAAAGGAGTTTTGCTATTTAGGAAGTAAAATAACTGATCATGGTCGAAGTAGAGAGGATATAAAATGTAGACTGGCAATGGCAAGGAAAGCGTTTCTGAAGAAGAGAAAGTTGTTAACGTCGCATATAGATTTATGTAGCAGGAAGTTGTTTCTGAAATTATTTGTTTGGAGTGTAGCCATGTATGGAAGTGGAACATGGACGATAACTAGTTTGGACAAGAAGAGAATAGAAGCTTTCGAAATGTGGTGTTACAGAAGAATGCTGAAGATTAGATGGGTAGATCACATAACTAATGAGGAGGTATTTAATAGAGTTGGGGAGAAGAGGAGTTTGTGGCACAACTTGACAAAAAGAAGGGACCGGTTGGTTGGACATGTTCTGAGGCATCAAGGGATCACCAATTTAATATTGGAGGGCAGTGTGGAGGGTAAAAATCGTAGAGGGAGACCAAGAGATGAATACACTAAGCAGATTCAGAAGGATGTAGGTTGCAGTAGGTATTGGGAGATGACGCAACTTGCACAGGATAGAGTGGCATGGAGAGCTGCATCAAACCAGTCTCAGGACTGAAAACCACAACAACAACAACAACAACAATTTAGATGACACTACTTAATCCACTGTCCACTCACACGCAATACCCCTATCCAAAGCATTCAATGTCAGTATCAGTACACACTATAAATTAAAGTATGAGTAACTGAAGGCACAAGCACTCTGTGGTGCCTGGTTATCTGTGTAGTTGTTGAAGTAATCTTCAGTCAGTAACCATGTGTTTCACTTTTACACTTTCGAATATTTATCGTAGTAGGCATGAATTGACCAAAATGTTTCACTGAATTGTAAGGCCTGAACATTGAACGACTTGACATGAACACAAATGAATGAAAAAACTATCTCACAGCAACTAGCCTCACCACCGTACATCTTCTGACATTAGTTAATCAGGTCTGGTGCCTGTGATAGTCGGAGTCGTCGTATTATTCAAGGCACGTCCTAAAAAATTTTACGGAAAACTATTTTTGTACATATTTGGTTGTATTTATTTGCGCGACTCCAAATATATTAAAGCACATTGTACCACTATTAAGGTACAGACTGTGACATACGTATAAACATTAGAAAATTGGATTAATTAACTGATTACGAAATGAAAACACGCTGTGACTGAGAACTTCTCACATCGGTAATTATTAATATCATTATCACACCTGGGAGACAGCTTGGCTTTACAACACTAAATCATTTGCCGTTGCGTGTCAGCATTCTGTGGATACATTAACCATTTAATATCATCTCTGTTCTAAAATACTTCAATAAAATCGTCTCGTTAATTCAGCATCGCGACTCAACAGCCATTGCTACTCAGTTCCGCCAACTGCAGCAATGTCAGAATTTAGTTCCGTCCAGTAGGTATGATTTCATGTAAGGTACTGCTTCCTTCCTACAGTTGGCCTTTAAACAAACCAAGCTACCTCTTTATGTGTATTTCTCTCTGCGAAAGTTGACGATTAAATAACTGTAAACTATTTGGCGAACGTTACACGTAGCTACAGCTTTATTGTACAACCAACTCGGCGTCTCTAAAGGGACATTTTATGCGACTGTATATTAGAGGTTTTGTTCTAGCGGTGTATTCATAACTGCTCACCTCGAAGTTTCCAAAATGGGTGAGATAGCGAGACGCTTCATTTCTTTGCTTCCCCAATCCACTGTACTTATTTGGAATACCTATGAGCGTTGGTCGCTCCCTACGAGGGGCGTTTGAAAACTCCGTGCAAAGTCTGAGAGATGGCACCATCAGCACGTATCGAGGTAATGTTAAACTAGTAGCATCTTTGTAAAGAACGCACACCAAGTTTCAGCCATATTGGTCTATTTCTTTCTGTTTGGCATTCGTGTGAATCAAGGAAGTAGAGTGATTTTCAAGAAATGGACGAAAAAGAGTTTCATGTGGTGGTTAAACATAACTTTATGAAAGTCAAAACGCCTCAGGAGACTAAAGAGAAGCTTGATAAACACTACGGTGACTCTGTACCTTCGATAAGAACAGTTTATAAGTGGTTTCAAACTTTTCTAAGTGGCCACATGGGCACAAGTGATGCTGAACGTTCTGGACGCCCTTTGGAGGTTAGAACTCCAGAAATTATTGATAACATCAATGAAATGGTGATGGATGACAGAAGAGGTAAGGTGCGTGAGATTGTTAGTGCTGTGGGCGCCTCGAATGAATGGGTATATAATATTTTGCATAAACATTTGGATATGAGAAAGCTAACTGCAAGATGGGTTCCTGGATTTCTCACGCTTTGCCAAAAACGGAATTGTGTGAAGTGTTGCAAGAATGGTTTGCACCTATTCAGGAAGAATCCGCAGGACTTTAAGCGTCGTTTCGTCATTGTGGATGAAATATAGATACTTTACCATACTCCTGGGACCAAACAAAGATCTAAACAATGGGTTACCAAGGGAGAATCAGCACCAAAAAATGCGAAGACCATTCCTTTGGCCAGAAAGGTTATGTCGACTGTCTTTTGGAATTCGCAAGGGATAATCCTCATCGACTATATATAAAAGGGTAAAAATATTACAGGTGCATATTATTCATCGTTATAGGACCGTTTGAACACCGATCTGCAAAAAACGCCGGCAATTTGACTGCAAAAATGTCATTTTCCATTGCGACTATGCACCAGCACACACCTCAGCTGTTGTGGTCGTAAAATTAATGGAAATAAGATTCCAATTCGTTTCACATCCCCCCTATTCTCCAGACGTGGCTCGCTCGGACTACTATTATTACCCCTATTTGAAGAAATGGCTGGCGTGACAAAGGTTTTATTCAAACTAGGACGTGATTGCAGCAACTAATAGCTATTTTTCAGATTTGGACAATTACTATTATTCAGAAGGGCTCAACAAATTGGAACAGCTTGGTCGAAGCGTATAAGTCTAAAAGGAGACTATGTCGAAAAATAAAAAAAAGTTTTACCCCAAACACGTAAGTAGTTTTAATTTTTGCACGGACTTTTCAAATACCCTCGTATACACGTCTCAGACTCAAAGGAATTACAGACATTAGCTGCGAGTGGATATTGATTAATACCTCTGGGGCAAGTTGGCAAGTTGAAAATTTGTACTGGACTGGGATTCGAAGCCGGTCTCCTTGCTTACTACTCAGATGCACTGATCACTACACCATCCGGACACAGTGGCCTCCGTACACGTACTGACCCAGCACGCCTTCCGCCAGACCCAAATTCTCATGTAATGATGCAAACTCCTGTTCATGACGCTCACTACTCGAGGCACCTCGCCAATTCCCATAAGAGTTGGAACCTGTTGTGCTTCCCCATTGAAATATATATGGAATCTGTTTTATTGGACATCTCCGAAAGAACAGACACCATATTTTCACGGAAGCGCCAAGGAAACTAATATAGGCATGCGTATTTAAAAGCAGATACTGTGTGTAAACAGGCAGAATACGGCGCTGCGGTCGGAATGCACTATGTATGACAAGTGTCTGGCGCAGTTGTTTGTTCGGTCACTGCTACTAAATTCGTACTTTCTCAAGATTTAAGTGGGCTTGAACGTGGTGTTATAGTCGGCGCACGAGAGATGCGACACAGCATCTCGGAGGGAGCGATGAAATGGCGATTTTCCCGTACGACCATTTCAGGAGTTTACCGTAAATATCAGGAATCGAGTAAAACATCAAATCTTTGACATCGCTGCTAGTGGAAAAAAGATCTTGCAAGAACGGGATCAACGACGACTGAAGATAGTCGTTCAACGTGACAGAAATGCAACCGTTCCCCAAACTGCAGCCGATTTCATAGTTGGGCCATTAACAAGTGTCAACGAAACATCATCGAAATAGGCTTCCGGAGCCTATTGTGAATTCCGACTGACTTCGGCAATTCCAACAGGAGTATTCGGCACCCCACACGTCCAGAATCCCTACGGAGTGGCTGCAGGAACCCTCAATTGAGTTTAAACACTTCCGCTGGCCACTATACTCCCCAAACATGAACTTTATTGAGCATGTCATGGACACGTTGCAATGCGCTCTTCAAAAGCAATTTCCATCCCCTTGTACTGTTACGGATTTATGGACAACCCTGTAGGATTCATGGTGTCAGTTCCCTCCAGCACTACTTCAGACGTTACTGTAGTCCATGCCACGTCATGTTGCGGCACTTACGCGAGCTCACGGAGTCCCTACACGATATTAGACACGTTTATCAGTTTCTTTAGCTCTTTAACAATTTGGAAAATAATACTTGATTGTTTCTTCTACACACTCTTCCATTTAACTGCTAAGTACTTTTTAATATTAACAAATATAGTTTTAACAAAAGAGTCCCTACGAAACAACAAACTTTAAAAGATGTATGCAGAGAATCAAAGCCGGTAGTCATTTACAATAGCCGGCCGTTGTGGCCTAGTGGTTCTAGGCGCTTCAGTGCGGAACCGCGCGACCGCTACGGTCGCAGGTTCGAATACTGTCTCGGGCATGGATGTGTGTCATGTCCTTAGGTTAGTTAGGTTTTAGTAGTTGTGAGTTCTACGGGACAGGTTAGTTAGGTTTTAGTAGTTGTAAGTTCTAGGGGACTGATGACCTCAGATTTTAAGTCCCATAGTGCTCAGAGTCATTTGAACCAATCATTTACAATAACATGCGATGAATGGCACCAGTTAACAAGACCTTCAGGTGCTCCGTACTTAGATACGAGCATCCTCAGATCTGATACGCCGAGTGGGCTCTGCCTCGATACAAAAATAATTCGCTTATCATTAAAAAAGAAAAAAATGAAGTTTATAGTTGTCATATTACTGAGGTGGTGCCAGCTGAATTATTTAAACTTCCAAGTTCTTTGCTTTATCAGGGTTGCTTATGCCGGCGTATTTCTCCATCTGCAGACAGTATTTTTGTTTATCATGATTCGCCATTCGTCTCTGCTCCTCTTGTAAGTTTTTCTTACCTGGTCACGTGACCGCAACACTAAGAGACGGCATTCTACCTCTTGGTGAACAGTGTTCATTACGTTTTCGCTCATCTGTCTATTTTAGTGCTAAATAAGGTAACAAATTCGAAAAACACGTGCAACAGGTTTCCATCTCGGGTCTGTTAATGTTTCTATTATTCACCTGTCATTGGGGTAGCACACTAGACTCGCATTCGGGAAGACGACGGTTCGATACCGTGTCCGACCATCCTGATTTAGGTTTTCCGTGATTTCCTTAAATCGCTTCAGGCAAATGCCAGGGTGGTTCCTTTGACAGGGCACGGCCAACTTCCTTCCCCATCCTTCCCCATCCTTCGCCATTCTTCCCTAATCCGATGAAACCGATGACGTCGCTGTTTGGTCTCTTCGTCTCAAATCTACCCAATCAACATAGCTTGTCATTACTGTGATCGTCAATGCAAAGAACACTTTGAAGCTGGTCTGTCCTTTGAAAAACTTATCCTCTTTGCATTACTGCTGAAATCTACATCCATTTGAACCTGCCTCTGTCTTCTCTGCCTCGTGAAGACTGGGTGTTGTGTGCTGTCCTTAGGTTAGTCAGGTTTAAGTAGTTCTAAGTTCTAGGGGACTGATGACCATAGATGTTAAGTCCCATAGTGCTCAGAGCCATTTGGACCAACCTGCCTCCGTCAACAACTGCACACATGTTTCGCCTTAACCTAATAATTAATTGTTTGTGGCTTAAGAAATGACCTAACAACCTCTCTCGTCTTCTTGTACCCAGACTGTGTGTCAGAATTTGTTTTCTCCCAATCTCGATGCAGTACGTACTCATCAGTTACTCAAAATACACTGGTGCCAAAAGTTAAAACGACAAACGGACATTAAGCAAACATGCGTTTATTTTGCGACAAAACGATATAAACATATTGTAGTTAAGCAGAAATAATGTAAACAATACATAACGTTAACAACTACAACATGGCTAATGGTAGAGAATAATATACGTCGTTTTTTTCAACTGAAAGGATTTCCAAACACATTCCTACTACTGGTTAATGTGTGCAGTATGGTGTGTGACCACATCACAAAGACTGGGTGTGCTGTGAATGATGCATCAGTCTCATGTTGAGGCAGTAACGCCCATTCATCCTCAAGAGCTGCTCGCAGTCTTTGAGAGTGGTTGGTGGAAGCTGAGAAATGTAACCCGTCTCCCTACTGCATCTCAGACATGCTCAATGGGATTCAAATCATGAGAGCCAGCGGGGCAAGTAATGTGTGCAATATCTTCCGTTTCCAAAAAACCATCAACCTCCCCTGCCCTATGAGGTTGAGCTTTATCGTCCACCACTACGAAGTCTGGGCGGACAGCACCTTGCGACAACAGCACTTGATGTGTCAATATTTCGCCAAGACACCTGACAGCAGTTAAATCGTGCCGATTGACTCCTACAGTTTCTTCAAGAGGTGTTCGAGTGGTCAGTATAATGCCTGCCCCTCCTCCTCGATATTAGTCTCTTTCCGCAGTGTTTGGTCCCCGAAATCGTGTCCCACGTTCCCTCCAGAAGCGAATCCGTCGAGAAGCACTCTCCAGAGCCAATCAAGACTCATCTGTGAAAAGAACATCAAACCACTTTTTGGCAGTCCAGTTGGCATGTTGACGGCTCCACTCCAGACATTCCCTGCTGTGAAGAAGCATCAGAGGCCACGTACAGCAGGACACCGAAATACAGGTCACTCTGCCTAAGCCTTCTGTACACCGATACAACACGATCAGTGAATGCTACGAGGTCAGATGCAAGTCACTGTGCAGTACCAACACGATACAGCAGTGCACGTACAGCCAAATAACGGTCCACTCTTTCTGATGTGGCACTGCTCTGGTCTTCGGGATACAGTTTCGGTCTCTATAAACTGCCGCAACAAGCGAGAAACAACACACCTCACATTACGCCATCGGGCGACATCGGTTTGCGATTGTCCTGCTTCAAATTTTCCTATGTCCCTCCGCTACACAGATTCTGGTAGGCATCTCCTCTGTGCCGTATCGCACCGATTGTCACTGTGTGTGGATGTGAGACTATCCGGTAAACACTACCCCGTGTGATAGGTGTCATGATGTCATCGTTAGCGTGATTGTCCGTTGACGGTAATGCCATCTTCCTTGCAGAACACAATCGTATAGATATCTGTTGACAGTTTGTATGATTGTATCGTGAATTAGACACAGGACGGGGATATACTGGTTTGTTGCTTTAATTTTTGACACCAGTGTACTATGTAATTTTCAGCATCTTGTGGAACACATTCCAAAGTTCCTTTAAGTTCCTGTATGTCTTTTTATGCTCCAAGATTCATATCATTCATATCAATTTTTTTGAGAAAACAGTACCAGACACTTACGTGAATGTAAGATGTTAACGCACTTCCTTTTCAAAAACATTTTTTTTTTTTATCCGGCCAATTTTCACTTCATACCCTCTTCACTCTCTCCACATCAATTAAATTTCTGCTGAAATAAAAGGAATTCCTCACCTTTCAGTGTTTCATTTTCTAATCTAATCCCCCTCCATCAGATGATTTAATTTTGGCACATTGTATTACCCTTGTATTACGTTTGTTTCTTCCAACTTATACTGTCAATACACTACTTACTCTTTCAACTTACTTACCAAGTGTTTTGCCGTCCCTGATAAAAGCATAACGTCATCAGTAAACGAAGTTTTAATTTCATTTACCTGAATTTTAATTTCTTCACCTAATTTCACCTTCATTTCCGGTAATGCTTTGTTTGTGCTACGTAGAGATTGAAAGACATGGGGTCCTAGCTCTCCTCAACTACTATCTACCTTTTACAGTATACTCTTTAACTCTCATAAAGTCACTCCGGTTTCTGTATAAGACGCAGATAACCTTCACATCCCAAGAATTTTGTCACTGAAAAAATTTATAACTTCGAAGAAAGTCTTCCAATTAACGTTGTTATAAGTAATATATAATTTTTTTAAATACAGCATTGAATTTTCAGCCTTTAGCCATTTTCAGGTGGACGACTGCATAAGAACAGAATGTACGAGTACGCGCTAGCAGCTAATATACCCCAATTTTCAATGTGTAAACTCGCACAACATTTTAAGTAAAAGAAACTTTTATTAACGTTCTGCATCTTTATTCTTTACAGACGGCCAGTGTGGCCGTGCGGTTCTAGGCGCTACAGTCTAGAATCGGGAGACCACTACGATCGCAGGTTCGAATCCTGCCTCGGGCATGGATGTGTGTGATGTCCTTAGGTTAGTTAGGTTTAATTAGTTCTAAGTTCTAGGCGACTGATGACCTCAGAGGTTAAGTCGCATAGTGCTCAGAGCCATTTGAACCATTTATTCTTTACGTCTCCATATTTATTTCTCTATATAGTCACCCTGGCGACCAACACGTTTCTCTCACCGAGAGACCCCTTTGCTGATACCGTAACTGTAGAATGTCTGACTTTGATGACGCAGCCACTACTCCACCCCTGCTTACTGCGCTTCATCGCTATCGGACTAAAGTCCTCGAAGGTGTTCTTCATGGTTTGTGAACAGGTGAAAAGTGGACAGGCCAAAGTCTGTACTCTGTGGGTAAATAATGGGTGACAGTAAACCCAAGGCATCGCATTGTTGCAGATGCCGCAGTGCTTGTGTGTAGTTTGGCTTTGTCGTCCTGTAGGTGAGTGTGATCCATGTGTGGTCGAACTCTACTTCGGTTAGAAACTCGATTACAGCTCACTGTTTCTTATGCAGCGACATAGCTGTGTTACACACATCCATGTGTTGTTGTTGCTGTTGTGGTCTTCAGTCCTGAGACTGCTTTGATGCGGCTCTCCATGCTACTCTATCCTGTGCAAGCTTCTTCATCTCCCAACCTACTGCAACCTACATCCTTTTCAATCTGCTTAGTGTATTCATCTCTTGGTCTGCCTCTACGATTTTTACCCTCCACGCTACCCTCCAATACTAAACTGGTGATCCCTTGATGCCTCAGAACATGTCCTACGAACCGACCCCTTCTTCTAATCAAGTTGTGCTACAAACTTCTCTTCTCCCCAATCCTATTCAATACTTCCTCATTACTTATGTGATCTACCTATCTAATCTTCAGAATTCTTCTGTAGCACCACATTTCGAAAGCTTCTATTCTCTTCTTGTCCAAACTATCTATCGTCCATGTTTCACTTCCATACATGGCTACACTCCATACAAATACTTTCAGAAGCGAGTTCCTGACACTTAAACCTATACTGGATGTTAACAAATTTCTCTTCTTCAGAAACGCTTTCCTTGCCATTGTCAGTCTATAATTTATATCCTCTCTACTTCGACCATCATAAATAGCAAAACTCCTAATCTGATTCCCTCAGCATCACCCGACTTAATTCGACTTCTTTCCATTATCCCTGTTTTGCTTTTGTTGATGTTCATCTTATATCCTCCTTTCAAGACACTATCCATTCTGTTCAACTGCTCTTCCAAGTCCTTTGCTGTGTCTGACAGAATTACAATGTCATCCACGTTACCTGCTAGAATTCGGAGCCCTCTAGAGGCAGAGGATTGCAACTTGCGTTAGCGAAGCGGGAAAGTCTACCGAGTGATATGCATGGCGCAGTATATCTCATCTGATATTGAGAGCAGAATAAAAAATTCGGAGGCGTTACTATTGAATAGGTACTTGTACAAACAAAATCATACAAATTCAGTTACACAATGTCATATACATTGCAACTATACTGTAAGACGAGACTATACTGCCATTATCGAACTTCAGCGCGTTACAAAATTTTAAAGGATTAAAAATATCAGAGGCTTCTGTAGATATGTTATCAACGTCTTATTTTTCTTTTATAAGTAACATCAAAATACTGTTCATGTTCGCTATTTGATAGCTTCTGAAGCAGTAGAAATTGAAGATAAACTGAATTAAAAATACAAATGTCGGAGTACTTATCACAGCATGCGGAAAATTGTACGAGCAATTAAAAAGACAGTGTTTGGTTCAACTGCCCATTTCGTATTCAGTACTTCTGTTACAATTTACGCGCAAACAACGTTATTGGTGACCTAGCTGAATTCTGTTTGGACACAGGCTACTGTGACATTTTTTAATAATAATGCTTTCTGATCAGCTACGGTCCATCTTGTTAAAAAAATTACTGGTTCATTTCATGTAATGACAGTACACTGGAAAAAGAGAAATCTGTATTAGGAATTTCTATCTACAAGTGGAGGTATACGATATTTCCCGTGTTAGATTCCCGGCGGGGTCAGGGATTTTCTCTGCCTCGTGATGACTGGGTGTTGTGTGATGTCCTTAGGTTAGTTAGGTTTAAGTAGTTCTAAGTTCTAGGGGACTGATGACCATAGATGTTAAGTCCCATAGTGCTCAGAGCCGTATACGATATACAGATAATGAGCGAATTTTCTTTAGCTCGCGATCTCTGACGACGACAGAAAAAGTACTGCCTTTCAAGGGGTCTGTGGTGCCAACAGCTTCACTTGCTAAAACAGAGGAATTGTGTTGAAGTCTGACTTTTCTGGGAAAAAATGCCAAAGATGGTGACGTTGTTTACGGTTTATACCGATTTTGTAATTTTCACTGCGCATAGTATCTTCGTGTGGTGGAAATAATTCAGTCAAATACTCAGCCTTTGGTAATGAACCATGTAATTCACGTCTCACATATTTCCATGTGTTAAGCACGAAAATGGATAACTGCTATCAACTCACTTTACGAACATTAAATGACATTGTCGCGCCGGCCGTTGTGGCCGATATATTTTAGATGCTTCTATCTCGAACCGCGCGACCACTACCGTCGCAGGTTCGAATCCTGCCTCGGGCATCGTTATTTATGATGTCCTTAGGTTAGTTAGGTTTAAGCAGTTCTAAGTTCCAGGAGACTGATGACCTCAGATGTTAAGTCCCATAGTGCTGAGGGCCGTTTGAACCATTTTGATACTGTCGCTGTTTTCAGTCTCGCTATGTTCCATTTGTAAATGGAGAAAGGATGGACTTGCAATAGCGAATTTCGAAATAAAATTTGTTGACAGTCGAAGGCGACAATGATGACCTTTGAAAAGTTTGCTTAATAAGGCTGAATTACTTTTATGCTGTGGTACTAAAGCATGATCATTAATTGTCTTTTTTAGTACAGAAATGAGCCAGTTGTTTGCAAGACTGTTAAATCCCATAAATTATGTACGGATTCTTTACTCGGTTTTCTTGTTTCGTTGACATGAAAATCCATTTCAAGATAATGAAATAGCCGGGCGTGTAACAATTTAAATATAAAATTTCGTAGTAACTTTTATTGCACTACACCTTTTTTCGCAGTTTTCTTTTAGTTTTCTGTCTCAGAATCAATAGCAATAAAATTCTCTCCTTAGTAGTGTTTAAGTATAGTATCTCAATAAATGTTCAGGCTTATTTGCCAGGGATGGTGATGTGACATTCGGTTAACTACCAAGTGTAAATTTATTCACTTGCTTTGAGCTTCAACTTTCAGTGCCACGTAATTTAGTTATTTTTCTGTCGTAGCTGAAGATACTGTTCATTGCACTTACGTTCAGTGAGAGACCGGAAGTAAGAAACATGAAGTGTAAGCGGGTCATAGAAAGGAATCGGTTTTTGGAACTGTGTCCTTCGAAATTTTCTTGTTATATCGAACTAAAAAAAAAAATGTTTTAAATGGCTCTGAGTAATATGAGACATAACATTTTTGGTCATCAGTCCCCTAGAACTCAGAACTCCTTAAACCTAACTAACCTAAGGACATCACACAACACCCAGTCATCACGAGGCAGAGAAAATCCCTGACCCCGCCGGGAATCGAACCCGGGTACCCGGGAGCGGGAAGCGAGGACTCTACCGCACGACCACGAGCTGCGGACTGTCGAACTCAAAAAGAGTCTTTCGATAATGTTATGTAACCAACAAACACGTTGCACTGAATTGTAAGAATACACAAGTAACATTTTGTAAGTTCTTCATTTTACGTTCACTGCGGGCAACACTCATAAGCAAGATATAATTAGTATTACAGTAACGATTCATAATGCACGAAGTTTAGAGAACTTGGTATGCAAAGATTCTAAACTATAGAAGACATGGATGCTAATATCTTGTCCTGTATTGCATATTGCGGATGCTGTTTACAACCAGAGAAATGTGATACTATATCGGAACAGCGATTATTGATACTAGTTTCTCCAAACTTGCTGTTCATACCCTGTGCTATCTACTCTAAGCAGTTGCCAATATCTCATGATCAGTTCCAAAGGAGATCACGGAACCGGAAATTCGAATTCGATATCCGTTCACTTGGAGTTTTGGCTATTGGTTTATCTGAGAATTACCGGCCCTTTAGAAAGTGATTTATTATGACATAAACAATGATGTAGATTTCATATATTAATTTGCCCTTTCTGATAATGTACGTTGCTGGTAGGTGTAATAAGCCTACAGTCCAAGTCGATAGGTGATTTCAGTGGAACACTGGTGGGATAGACTTCACCCCAGAAAAACGTATCTGCCATGTCTTTAAACTAGTATCTATGAACTTACACATAAACGTATCTGGGTAGTCTGTTTCAATAGCTGTTTGTCGGAAATATAAGTTAAAAATGAGGAAATTAAATACCATATTGTAAGTCTTTTATTTAGTATACAATTCGGAGGCTTTGTCCATCATAAGGCGTTTTGGTTTTAAGAGTATTTTTATTAGTTAATTATTAACATATATGTTTTGTTTTCAAATATTATTTGCTTTGGGTGATAAACTTGAAAAGTAAACTACGTTTAACTTTCATACAAGTGGGATATGTAAAAAAACATAGAAAAATTCGAGAAATGATATCCACTGTTGTACAACCCAATTATAATCTTTTCATATCGCAAGACACCAAATAAAGAAAAAAAAAGTGGTGTACCTCTGTAGCAGAGGGGTTGTCACATACTTGTAACATTTCTGCAGAACTGTTTTATATAATCGTTGTATTACATTTACAAGCAGTACTCTCGAGGACAGCACAAATCGAAGATGCGCAGGACTGCTAGTATGACACATGAGGTCTTAAGTGTTTCTACTTTATGATCCACCAAAAATTTGATGCAGTCAAAGTGATAAAATGAAAGTACATACATCAAAAAATGTTTTCCATCAGCCCAGTTCTCAGAACTCCTGAAGATAGGCGTTGACCATGGATATCGTATCACAGACACAGTCCCTTTGACTGTTTACAGATGTTACTAAACCCGGCCAAAGATGTAAACAATCATACATGAGCAGCGCTTAATCTACGGTTTTGAAGTGCCTCTTGCTGTCGCTGTTGCTGTTACTGTCCATCTGCCTGCCTGTTCATCTGCATGCCTATCTGCCTGCATGCCTGCCGTCTGCCTGTTCATCGCCGTCCATCCGACATGATCCTTCCCACCTCCACTGTCATCTACACCTCCCCCTCCAACAGTTTCACTGTCACTTCCTGGAATGCCGCCCCTGGCCTCCCTCCTTATACCTCATCTCCCCTTCCCGACTCACCCATTCCTCCATCTCCTCCTCTGCTGTTTATCCCAACATCTACACCCTTCCCCCAGCCTCCATACCTGGAACTGCTCTCGCTCTCCTGTCCCTGCCCACGTGTATGCCTCCACTGCCACCTCTGCTGCCACCCCTCAGGTGGTCTGCTTCCCCTCTGTCTCTGTCATCCCTCCCCCCCCTCACCCATCACTTTATCATCTGAAACCCCCACCCACATCACATCACAATGGGCCACCATCGCCACCACTGAACCAGCTGCACCCACAGCACCTCCACCATGCCTATGGGATCTGCCACCCACCATCTCCCTCTCCTCCCTGTCCCTCTCGCCTCCTCCCAGCCTCCACTCTCCAAAAAACTTCAGAAGCGCGTCATTGCCTACTCTGCTCCTGCCACTTCCCATAAAATGTAGCCGCCTCCTCCTCCTCCCACCGATGTCTCCATGGACACCATTCCTCCTCCTGACAACCATTCCCCAGCCCCACCCTTTAAACCTTTGTCCTGTTTAGCCTAGACCCCAAGTTCCTTGATGCCCATACCCTCACCATGGAGATACAAAAGTGTCTACTTCACGCTCCCATATCCCAACTGATTTCCCATAGGGAGTCACTCCTCATCAAGTCTCCGTCCCCTTCCTTTCATATTAATCTCCTCGGCAAACTCACGCACATTTTGTTTGGCTCCCACACATCCCTGACATCCCTCCTCTTCTCTTCCTCTCCTTGTCAGCCCCAGCCTCCCCACTGCCTCCCCACCCACCAACAACAAATCAGTCTCGTGGTCATGGAGGATGAGGTGCTGGCGGAACTGAACTCACACCCGGACCTGAAAATCCACTCTGCCTGCCATATCCACATGGCCTCCAGTCCCAACTATCTCATGGCAGTTTTTCAGAGTCTGCCCCCACCATCGACCGCCTCCTCACCCAGGGTGCCCTGATTCTCCACCACCACCACCATAACCACCCTGTTGAAACCTCCAAATCCCCCCCCCCCCCCCCTCTATTCAACTGCAACCAGCACTGCCTTATGTACAGCAATCACCTGACTCCATATTGACCAAACCTAGGCATCTGTCCCCATTGCAAGGCTTCCCACTTTCTCAAACCTGCCTCAAACTTACCACCCCTCCTTTCTGTAATAACTGCAGTGGCCTCCATCCCACCTACTACCACAAGTGTAAAGATAAGCCCCCTCATCATATCCTCCAAAACATTCACCATTTTCAACACCGCTACACCCTCTAGCATATCTCCCTCGCTGCCCACTCCATCTTTAACCTGAACACCTTCGCCATTACTCCCAAAACCAAGCCCACTTCACCTTTCTCTCCCTCGACACCCTAGTTTAACCCTCTTCCCTCACCATTCTTCAGCACTCCATTCTTCTGGTCATGGCGTGGTATGAGTGTTGCATCCTATTCAAGAACATCTGCCAATTCCACACCAACAAATACCTCCTCATGAACAACCTCTCCCACCACTGGGTCGACACCTTCCTCCTAAATGAAACCTTTCTCCAGCCCCATCATACTACCCACACCTCTCCCTATATCCTCCACCACACTGATGCTCCTGGTCCTCACATACACAGTGGAGACACCATCAGCCACCTTAAGCATATCCCCATCTGGCCACAACCCCTCCTCAATGACCCCACTGAACGCCTTATCCTCAATGACTTCTTCCCCTTCCTCACAAATACCTGCTCCACCATCTATGTTGGCTCCACTGCTCCTCTTCTCTATGACGTCATCTCCCACATTGACAGCACCTCCTCCACCTATGTGACTGCTGCTGACATCAACATCCATAGCCAATCCCCTGACACCCTTCAGCGGTGGCATCAGTTCGTACCCATGATCCAAGGTAACCTTGTTCCCCTTCCCTAACACGTATCCCAAATCGACATCACTCCCGATTTTGTAATTTCCTCCGCCAATCTCCTTGGGCATATCGTCATCAACATCCTTGACCTAACAGGTAAGGACCATCTCCCCTTCCTACTCACCATAACATCTGCTTACCACCCCTCTTGAACCCTGTGCCCTGCACCCTCTCCCAAGGTAATCCGTGACTAATATTGCACCAACTGGGATGCCTACCAGGAACTATCATCACCCATGTTGAAAGAAACCCTCTTCACCATCCTGACATCATAATCCACGCCTCATATTCCTTCATAAGGCCATTACTAACGCCATGGAGGCCCATGTTCCTACTAAAAATATGAACCCGCCCCCCATCCCACTCTCCACTCATTGTATGTCCTCCTCCTTTGCAAAACCCACTGCCTCTATCGCTCCTTGATGTGCGCTCAGGAAAGGGATACACTCGAACACCACCTACAAATTCAGTGACACATACAGAACCTTATTACATCAAAGAAACGCTGGGACATTCGTCAGACTTGTACACAACTCAATACCACCCTCCCTATCAACTCCTTCAAGTACTGTCCACCTTCCATCGCCTGACTGGTTGCCATTCTGCACCCCATTATCCCCTTCTCCATAACGACCGACCCCATCCCAACAACGTCACTAAGCCCACCTACATCTCTTCTCACCTTTCCGAGGTATTCTCCATCCCTGATAATCCCCATTTTGGTTATTCTCTTTTCCCCATCATCATGAAATGCACCGATATCTCAGTCATTCCACTTGTTCCTGGCCTACAATACTTCAGGCAGTACCCCCCCCCCCCCCCCCGACCTCTGACATCAACACTCCAATCACAGCACAAGACATTAAGCTTATCCTCCACTTAAAACGAAACCCGGCTCCTGGTCACGACTGTGTAACCTGCTGCCTCCTTAGAGAAAGCCCCTTCTTCTTCCTGGCTGTCCTTGCCAATCTCTACAACGTCATCCTCTCTATTGGCTTCTACCCTGAACTGTGGAAGACTTCCTGCATCCTCTTATTCCTCAAACCCAACAAACCCCATTCCATAACCTTTTCTTGTACTCGCATCTGCGTCACCTCCGTCTTCAGTGAGGTCTTCCAATCCATCCTCTCCTGTCGTATCCATCAGCACCTTAATCAGCACGACCTCCTCCCCCTAACCCAGTGTGGCTTCTGACCTTCCTTCTTCACTGAAAACCAACTCCTTAAACTCTTCCATCTTCTCTCCCTCCAGCATAACTCCTGTTGCTCCACCATTTTTGTTTAGCTGACCTCCAAAATGTCCATGACCGAATGTGGCATCAAAGTATCCTCCTTAAACTCCAAATCGATGCCCTGCCGATCAATTTTGTCTGTCTGGTCGCTTCCATGCTCTCAAGCCGTCCTTCCTATGTCACCCTCCACAACACCAACTTCCATATCTCTTATCCCACTACTGGCGTCCCCCAGGGCTCTGTCCTTTCCCCTCTCCTCTATCTCCTGTACACTGCCGATGTGCCCAAGCCACCTCCTCCTGCCCACATCCTCCAGTATGCTGATGACACTGCCTTTCTGGCACTTTATCCTACCCTTCAATGGACCCTTCAAATCTCATCTTGACCAGTTCACCACTTGCTGTAAGTAGTGGTTCCTTTGTAACAACACCTCAAAACACCATGGCAGTCATCATAGGCCACACAACCTGCTCCTTCTGTGTCCACACTTTCTACCTCACCATTTATAGTTGTCCCATCCAACTCACCCCTACCCTCAGAAACCTTGGCCTCAGCCTCGATGGTCACCACACCTTGAACCCTCATTGACAGACCATCCAGCGGAAATCCAGTTCCTGCTCCCGCCTCCTGAAACTCCTGTCTGGCCGGACATGGGGATTGCATCCTTCTTCATCCTCCACACCTACAAATCCGTCCTATCCCCTGTTATGCCAGTGTTGTCTGGATCTCGCCCCCCCCCCCCTCCGGCCCCACTTTTACAAGGCCCTCCAAACCCTTCAATGTCACACACTCTATCTTGCCTTCTGTATCTGCCTACCTTCCCCCAGACGACTCCTGTATGACCCCATACCATCCCCCCACCACCTTCTTTTCCTCCAACATCTCCATCTCCTTTACACTGTCTGCAGGCTTGATACCCCCCATTCCCTGGTTTCCTCCTCCCCCCCCCCCCCAGTTACAGCGACTCTATTGCTGTTTCCTTCCCTCTCTCCACCTCCACACCATCTCCTTCATCATGGCAATTTCCAGCAGTACCCCCTCCCAGATGCCGAACTTCACCATGACATCTACCCCTCCTTCCAACAGCAACCTAGCCTTGTCCCGCCCCCCCTCCCCAGACCTCCGTTTTCCTCTCCCCTCCTCCTCTCAGAGCAAAGTTTCCTCCTTCCCCCCTGAGTCCCTGCACCCCATCCCCTACTGTTTCCCTCCCACGTCCTTCCTTCCCTGCCCCTCTTCAGGATGGCCCCTGCTGGTCTTCCCTTCTCCTACCTTCCCTCCCTTCTCCCCTTCTCCCTTGTCGCCATCCTCGTGGCAGATCCTCTCAGTTTGCTCATTGTAATCAGTGTGCTTCGCCAGTATTGTGTTTGGTGCTGTTCTCCCGTGCACCTAGAGCTGTGATTTTAATTGTGTGCTGGACTTGTACACAGTGTTACAGTCAGTGACTGCTATGCGCTACGTCCTCCGTCGCTACATTTATGATCCAGTCATAGTTCGCCTTGTGTTCTTTAATTGTCCAAGTGTGTGATTTTTTGTGTGTGCTACTTTTTTTACAGTTTTTGTCTCCATTTTACAGTTTCCCACCTTTTTGTCTGTTCTCTTCCGTACTGTTCCCCCTTTTTACATCTATGTACACGATATTTTCTCCTTTCTGTTATTGTAAATATCTTTTTTTGTATAATTACTGTCTTTCGGCTGACGAGAACGCATATGCTGCTGCCAGTCCGACCCAGATGGGGCACTGAATTATAATTACGGAAAAAAATCCCAAGCTGGTAGCATTCGCTATGAGTACCAAAAAGGCATTAGGTTAGTCGCTATATGTGGCAGATATTATACATATGACCACCAAAATCCCTTTATTCAACGACGCAGTTCTAACTTCCACTGGTTGTGAGAATAGATGGAAGCGGATTTGGTGTGATGTGAACCTCCTGTTGTTTACGCTACTAACACCGTTATAACTCTGCACCACAATATTTTTATTATTTCGCAGTTCCTTTTATGTTTCTTATTCCTACTTATATCACAACACTTGAAAATAATTCCGGAGATCACCATCGTGTGCAAACATGAAAATTTGACAACGTTTGAAAGTTTAATCGTCAATGGGTACTCTACCAATGAAATAGTCAATATCAAAACCTAAAAATTAGGGAATAATACTGCAAGAGCAAATTCTGAGCTACAATCTGTGTGTCATCAACATAATTTTTAGATAACGTCTTAGGAAAACAAGACAGTGGTATTTGCCAATAAAAAATACCGATTGGAATGAGTGGCTTTTACGTAAACTGAACCTTACAGCACCTTCATATCAGGGAATGCGTGTGGCCTTGGGTCTAAGGAGAGCAGTGAAAAAAAGAATAAGTCTTATGAATCTAAACTGTGTAGTGAAATATCAACAAAGAAACACTCAAAATGAAGAGATGCTGCTGAAAAATGCTGATGTTTGCGTGTCTGACTATCCAAAATCTGCTGCAGGGGGTGACATTAGATACCGTATTGCTCTTCCTCATACATTTATCAAATATAACTAATGGGCTCCTGTACCGTTGGTTAAAATGTAATTTTAAGGAAGGTTGGTTGTGGGCTGTGATTTTCTGCTCAAGTTGTATGGTGTGTTTAGGCGAGGATGGTCCGATGGTTATTACAGTAACTTCACTATTGCAGCTTATTTACAATCATTAGCTTAAAACCGCAAGTAACGATGTTGGGCGAGGTGAATATCGCAGCGTTTCCAGTGTGGCAGTTTTTGGCCCTGTTGCTGCTGCGACGCTGAATTTTCAAATTCCCCAGTCCCGATGTCGGTTGCTATGCGAACGTCTGGCTGCATCGCTTAGTGGCCTCCTATTGACCACCTGGTAAGGGCAGGGAGGGTTGGATCTCTTGTGTTGTATCCACGGGTTGGCAGCATATTAAGAGGGTGCCCCTGACCTGGCGCCCAGATGCTTAGGCTGCAGGCCACGGTTCATATTCCGGTGTTGGTCGGTCCATCTGGACAGCACAGGATCGACGTCATGTAACCGCCCACCCTCCGAGTACTGACAGACTGGTTCAAGTGGGCTTAAATGCTGCTGCTCTCTGCTGACCTTGTGGTAGTGGCAGAGTTTGTGTGTCACCCCGAATTATCTGGAAAAGAGGCGATGATTGGCTGGCATAACCAACAGTGGCTTAGGCTGTAGTGCTCCCTGGTGACAGGTCTACTTTCATTACACAGAAGATGGTAATGCCGCAGAGATGCTGGTCTACTCGCCACATGACTCACTGTTTGACACTGTCATATTTCACTGTAGCCTGTACACTCCTACGGCACTCCATCTGGGGCTCCAGTTCCCATTATAGCTTTTCACCTTTACACACTTATAACATGCAGCCTACAAGGTTGGAGAAAAGTAACTGGTCAAGACAGTTCCTCTCAGAGACGGCGTTCTTTTCCAGGTCATCCAGTACGTGAGACGTTTTCGGAAAGGACTCATTACAAGTTTGTTAGTTCTAAGCACGATCAGTTGCGTAAATACCAGCAGTTATCACATGGCACTCGATCATGTTGCCTATAGTCTCAAAATGGTTCAATTGGCTCTAATCACTATGAGACTTAACATCTGAGGTCATCAGTCCCCTAGACTTAGAACTACTTAAACCTAACTAACATAAGGACGTCACACACGTCCATGCCCGAGGCAGGATTCGAAACTGCGACCGTCGCAGCTGCGCGGTTCCGGACTGAAGTGCCTAGAACCGTACGGCTACAACGGCCGGATCTATAGTCTCCTGGAAGGAAATTTTAACGCCATCGATACAGCGCCCATGCCCATTATCGTCTTGAAATCAGAGCCCATTGCTAAAATGTTAATCAGCGGCCTGCATAATAGGTTGGAAGTTCGTGTAAATCCCTCAAATTACCCTCCATAGTGACCGACATCCGTACGTGATGTACGCCTAAAACTTAACTGAATCATGTCTCTGACGAAATCCAGTGACCGCACATGTGACACGAGTCATGGTACATGACCGCTAGAACAGAACGATATAAACCGATGATCCAAAACGTTATTACCACCGGTTTAATAGCTTCTATGTCCGCCTTTGGAACGAAATAAATCTCTGATACTGCGTATCAGAGTTCAGACAGTTTCTTGGTAGGCTTGTGGATTAAATGTGACGTTAGACGTCTATGCACAAGTCGTGCAATTCGCGTAAATAACGGGCCTCTGACCTACGTATGTTGTGAAGCGCCCTGTAGCGATCCAGATGGATTCCAAAGGAGTTGTACCAGGCGAATTTTGTTGCCGATACATCAACGAGTGTTCACTATGACGCTCCTAAAATCACTACAGCATGGTTCTGTCTCCGAGACACGGACAGTAATACTGATAGAAGAGGCCGCCGTGGTAGCCGCGCGGTCTAGGGCGACTTCCACAGTTCGCACTGCACGTCCCATCGGAGGTCCGAGTCCTTCCTCGGACATGGCTGTGTGTGTTGTCTTTAGAGGAAGTTAGTTTAAGTTAGGTTCAGTAGTGTGCAAGCCTACGGACTGATGACTTCAGCAGTTTGGTCCCATAGGAATTTACCACAAATTTCAAAATTTAAAAAAAATTCTGGATGGTGACATCGCCGTCGGGGAAAACATGAAGGAATACAGGTGTTTCGCAGCAGGCAGCGTGTCTTCGATTACTACCACAGGTCCCATGCAAGTGCAGAAGATGGTCTCCAACAGCATAATACACTACTGGCCATCAAAATTCCTACACCACGAAGATGACGTGCTACAGACGCGAAATTTAACCGACAGGAAGAAGAAGCTGTGATGTGCAAATAATTAGCTTTCCAGAGCATTCAAACACGGTTGGCACCGGTGGCGACGCCTACAACGTGCTAACACGAGGAAAGTTTTAAAGCGACTACTCTTACACAAACAGCAGTTGACCGGCGTTGCTTGCTGAAACGTTGTTGTGATGCCTCGGGTAAGGAGCAGAAATGTGTACACTCACGTTTACGACTTCGATAAAGGTCTGATTGTAGGCTAACACGATTGCGGTTTATTGTATCGCGACATTGCTGCTCGCGTTGGACGAGATCCAGTGACTGTTAGCAGAATATGGAATCATTTCCAGAAGCATGGAATATCAGCTCGGAGACCATGGCTGCGGTTACCTTTGACGCTGTATCACAGACAGGAGCACCTGCGATGGGGTACTCAACGACGAACCTAGGTGCACGAATGGCAAGACATTATTTTTTCGTATGAATCCATGTTCTGTTTAGAGCACCATGATGGTCGCATTCGTGTTTGGCGACATCGCGGTGAACGCATATTGGAAGCGTGTATTCGTCATCGACATACGGGCGTATCACCCGGCGTCATGATATGGGGTGGCATTGGTTACACGTCTCGGTCACATCTTGTTCGAATTGACCGCACTTTGAACAGTGGAAGTTACATTTCAGATGTGTTACGACCCGTGGCTTTACCCTTCATTCGATCCCGACGAAACCTTAGATTTCAGCAGGATAATGCACGACCGCATGTTGCATATCCTGTACGGGCCTTTCTGGATACAGAAAATGATCGACTGCTACCATGGCCAGCTCATACTCCAGATCTCTGACCAATTGAAAACGTCTGGTCAATGGTGGCCGAGCAACTGGCTCATCACAATAGGCCAGTCACTACTCTTGATGAACTGTGGTATCGTGTTGAAGCTGCATGGGCAGCTGTACCTGTACACGTCATCCAAGCTCTGTTTGACTCAATGCCCAGCAGTAAGAACGCTGTTATTACGGCCAGAGGCGGTTGTTCCTGGCACTGATTTCTTAAGATCTATGCGCCCAAACTGCGTGAAAATGTATTCACATGTCAGTTCTAGTATAATAAATTTGTCCAATGAAAACCAGTTTACCATCTGCATTTCTTCTTGTTGTAGCAATTTTAATGGCCAGTGGTGTACGAGCTGCTGCCGCTAGCCTACGTTCGTAGCGCGCTGTACGTTTCAAACCGACGACCATCGACCTAATGTACGTCAAATTTGATGCATCCGAACATCCGACTTGTTTGCATTGACCGACCATCTAATCCCGATGGTTCCGTGCCCACTGCAATCGTATCTGACGATGTCGTTCGGCCAACCTGTGAACACGAAGGGATGGTTTGCTGCGGAGCGCCATGTTCAGCAGTGTCCGATGGACGGCGTGCCCCGCAAGTCTTGTGTGAGGACCAGCATTGTGTTCTTTCAGCAGAGACGCAACAGGTCACCATCTATCATAGGTTACAGAGCAGAAAAAACTCCGAACCGCAAGTTCTGTGGAGAGTCGCGGACGTCCAACCCTTTAGCACATAATAGTAGTTTTTCTGGCCTCCTACCTATGTCAGCAGACGGTCGCCACAATAACGCATGAACAATCGACGAGCTTCGCAATTTTAGAGACACTCGTTACTGGTTCTACTAAATAATAATCTATCATTTGTCACAGTCGCTTGTCTCAATGGATTCCACCATTTGCAGCCCATATCTTCGCTAGGGTGATCTTGCGCCCGTGTCTGCACTTCTGACATGCTGTTGAATACCGCATCACGAGCCGGCAACCGCAACAGGTGGCATCCAATGTCGCTGTGAGTTAGGGTCGTAATGTTTTAGTTCAAAAATGGTTGAAATGGCTCTGAGAACAATCGGACTTAACATCTGAGGTCACCAGTCCCCTAGAACTTAGAACTACTTAAACCTAGCTAACCTAAGGACATCACACACATCCATGCCCCAGGCAGGATTCGAACCTGCGACAGTAGCGGTCCCGCGGTTCCAGACTGAAGCGCCTAGAAACGCTCGGCCACACCGGCCGGCGCCATGTTTTAGTTCACATATACAGGGTGGTCCATTGATAGTGACCGGGCAAATATCTCACGAAATAAGCATGAACGAAAAAAAACTATAAAGAACGAAACTCGTCTAGCTTGAAGGGGGAAACCAGATGACGCTATGGTTGGACCGCTAGATGGCGCTGCTATAGGTCAAACGGATATCAACTGCACTTTTTTTTAAATAGGAACCCCCATTTATATAACATATTCGTGCAGTACGTAAAGAAATATGAATGTTTTAGTTCGACCACTTTTTTCACTGTGTCATAGATGGCGCTGTAATAGTCACAAACATATGGCTCACAATTTTAGACGAACATATGGTAGCAGGTAGGTTTTTTACATTAAAATGCAGAACGTAGGTATGTTTGAACATTTTATTTCGGTTGTTCCAATGTGATACATGTAGCATTGTGAACTTGCCATTTCTGACAACGCATGCTGTTATAGCGTCATTACCTGTAAATACCACATTAATGCAATAAATGCTCGAAACGATGTCCGTCAACCTCAATGCATTTGGCAATACGTGTAACGACATTCCTCTCAACAGCGAGCATTTCGCCTTGCGTAATGATCGCACATGCACTGACAATGCGCTGACTCATTTTGTCAGGCGTTGGCGGTGGATCACGATAGCAAATCCTCCAGGGACGTCAGAAACCGGTGAACGTGTGGGTCATGGTATGGTGCCTCGACGACCAATCCACATGTCAAGAAATATGCTATTCAATACCACTTCAACCGCACGCGAGCTATGTGCCGGACATCCATCATGTTGGAATTACATAGCCATTCTGTCACGCAGTGAAACATCTTGTTGTAACATCGGTAGAACATTACGTAGGAAGTCAGCATACATTGCACCATTTAGATTGCCATCGATAAAATTGGGGCCAATTATCCTTCCTCCCATAATTCCGCACCATACATTAACCCCCCATGGTCGCTGATGTCCCACTTGTCGAAGCCATCATGGATTATCAGTTTCCCGATAGTGCATATTATGCCGGTTTATGTTACCACTGTTGGTGAATGATGCTTCGTCGCTAAGTAGAACGCTTGCAAAAAATCTGTTATGATCCCGTAATTTCTCTTGTGCCCAGTAGCAGAACTCTACATGACGTTCAAAGTTGTCGCCATGCAATTTCTGGTGCATATACATATGGTACAGGTGCAATCGATGTTGATGTGGCATTCTCAACACCGACGATTCTGAGATTCCCGATTTTCGCGCAGTTTGTCTGATGTGCGGATTGGCAGCGACTGCAGCTGCAACACTTACTTAGGCGTCATCACTTGTTGCAGGTCGTGGCTGACGTTCCACATGTGGCTGAACACTTCCTGTTTCCTTAAATAACGTAACTATCCGGAGAACGGTCGGGACACTTAGATGATGTCGTCCAGGATACAGAGCAGCATACATAGCACACGCCCGTTGGGCATTTTGATCAAAATAGTCATACATCAACACGATGTCAACCTATTCCGCAATTGGTAAACGGTCCATTTTAATACGGGTAATGTATCACGAAGCAAATACCGTCCGCACTGGCGGAGTGTTACGTGATACCACGCACTTCAACGTTTGTGACTATTACAGCGCCATCTATCACAAGGCGAGGAAAATCGTCCAACTAAAAGATTCATATTTCTTTACGTACTACACGAATATACAATAAAAATAGGGAGTCCTATTTAAAAACAAAAAACGCAGCTGATCTCCGTTTGACCTATGGCAGCGCCATCTAGCGGGCCAACCATAGCGTCATCTGGTTTCCCCCTTCAAGCTAGACAAGTTTCGTTCATGATAGTTTTTTCGTTTGATGCATAATTCGTGAGATATTTGGCCCGGTCATGATCAACGGGCCATGCTGTATATAGGCTGACGGAAAAAATCGCATCATTAGAAAATAATTAATGTAGAGTAATGAAATTTTGTTAATACTTTATCTAAGTAACATATGTAAGTGATAAATAGAGGTTAATGCACGACATAAGCAAATGCAAAATGCACGACATAAGCAAATGCAAATCTGAAATGCTGTTACAGTAATAACGGTGTAACCACCAGAATGTTGAATGCAAGTGTACGAACGTGCGCGCTTATGTTGTTCAGGTGCCGGATACCAGTTTGTGGGATGGAGTTCCATGCTTGTCGCACTTAGTCTGCTAACACAGGAATGCCTACTGCTGATCGTGGATGATGATGGTGTTATCGTCCGATGATGTCCCATATGTGCCCGATTGGAGACTAGTCCGGAGATTGAGAAGACCAAGGCAACATGTAGACGCTCTGCAGATTTTGTTCGGTTACCACTTGGAAAATGCTCCCTGGAATAGCGTTCATGAATGGCAGCGCAAAAAGTCGAATAATCAAACTGACGTACTAAGTTGCAGTCTTGGTTCGTAGGATAACCATGTGCGTACTCCTCTATCTAACTATCACACGACCATCAGTGGTACCGAGACAGGGCCAGCTTTCGTCAAAAAACACAATAATTTCCACCCCCTACACCAATAAGCTATCGTTTGACGCTACTGAAGTCGCAAATGGCAGTGGTTGGGGGTCGGTGAAATGCAAGCTATAGGGCTTCAGCGTAAGAGCTTTCCTTGAAGTTACCTTCTTGTGCAACGCAGCTAGCTCTTTATTCGCACGAAGTAATGGCCCCAATGACAGGGGATCTCAAGTTGATTCCGTATTTCTAGATTTCCGGAAAGCTTTTGACACTGTTCCTCCCACCGACTTCTAATCAAGCTGAGAGCCTATGGGGTATCGTCTCAGTTGTGCGACTGGATTCGTGATTTCCAGTCAGGAAGGTCGCAGTTCGTAATAAAAAGTGCAAATCTTCGAGTAAAACTGAAGTGATATCAGGTGTTCCCCAGGAAAGTTTCCTAGGACCTCTGCTGTTCCTGATCTATATACGAGGTGCATTCAAGTTCTAAAGCCTCTGAATTTTTTTCTCCGGACTGGAAAGAGATAGAAACATGTGCATTGTTTTAAAATGAGGCCGCGTTCATTGTCAATACGTCCCAGAGGTGGCAGCGCCGTACGGCAGATGGAATTTTACCGCCAGCGGCGAGAATGAGAACTGTTTTAAATACTTAAAATGGCGACGTTTTCCTTACTTGAAAAGCGTGCAATCATTCGTTTTCTGAATTTGCGTGGTGTAAAACGAATTGAAATTCGTCGACAGTTGAAGAAGACATGTGGTGATGGAGTTATGGATGTGTCAAAAGTGCGTTCGTGGGAGCGACAGTTTAATGAAGGCAGAACTTCGTGTGACAACAAACCGAAAGAACCTCGGGATCGCACAAGCCGGTCTGACGACATGATCGAGAAAGTGCAGAGAATTGTTTTGGGAGATCGCCGAATGACTGTTGAACAGATCGCCTCCAGAGTTGGCATTTCTGTGGGTTCTGTGCAAAAATCCTGCATGACGACCTGAAAATGCGAAAAGTGTCATCCAGGTGGGTGCTACGAATGCTGATGGACGACCACATGGCTGCCCGTGTGGCATGTTGCCAAGTAATGTTGACATGCAACGACAGCATGAATGTGACTTTCTTTTCGTCTGTTGTGACAATGGATGAGACGAGGATGCCATTTTTCAGTCCAGAAACAAAGAGCCAGTCAGCCCAATGGAAGCACACAGATTCACCGCCACCAAAAAAATTTCGGGTAACCGCCAGTGCTGAAAAAATAATGCTGTCTATGTTCCGGGACAGCGAGGGCTTAATCCTTACCCATTGCGTTCCAAAGGGCACTACGGTAACAGGTGCATCCTACGAAAATGTTTTGAAGAACAAATTCCTTCCTGCACTGCAACAAAAGCGTCCGGGAAGGTCTGCGCATGTGCTGATTCACCAAGACAACGCATCCGCACATCGAGCTAACGTTATGCAACAGTTTCTTCGTGATAACAACTCTGAAGTGATTCCTCATGCTCCCTACTCACCTGACCTGACTCCTAGTGACTTATGGCTTTTTCCAACAATGAAAGACACTCTCCGTGGCCGCACATTCACCAGCCTTGCTGCTATTGCCTGAGCGATTTTCCAGTGGTCAAAACAGACTCCTAAAGAAGCCTTCGCCGATGCCATGGAATCATGGAGTCAGCATTGTGAAAAATTTGTACGTCTGCAGGGCGATTACGTCGAGAAGTAACGCCAGTTTCATCGATTTCGGGTGAGTAGTTAATTAGAAAAAATCGGAAGCCTTAGAACTTGAATGCACGTCATAAATGACCTGGGTGACAATCTGAGCAGTTCTCTTAGGTTGTTCGCAGATGATGCTGTAATTTACCGTCTAGTACGGTCATCCGAAGACCAGTATCAGTTGCAACGCGACTTAGAAAATATTGCTGTATGATGTGGCAGGTGGTAGTTGACGCTAAATAACGAAAAGTGTGAGGTGATCCACATGAGTTCAAAAGAAATACGGTGGAATTCAATTACTCGATAAATAGTACAATTCTCAAGGCTGTCAACTCAACTAAGTACCTGGGTGTTAAAATTACGAAGAACATCAGTTAGAAAGACCACATAGATAATATTGTGGGGAAGGCGAGCCAAAGGTTGCGTTTCATTAGCAGGACACTTAGAAGATGCAACAAGTCCACTAAAGAGACAGCTTGCACTACACTCGTTCGCCCTCTGTTAGAATATTGCTGCGCGGTGTGGGATCCTTACCAGGTGGGATTGACGGAGGACATCGAAAGGGTGCAATAAAAGGGCAGCTCGTTTTGTATTATCACGTAATAGGGGAGAGAGTGTGGCAGATATAATACGCGAGTTGGGATGGAAGTCATTAAAGCAAAGACGTTTTTCGTCACGGCGGAGTCTATTTACGATATTTGAGTCACCAACTTTCTTTTCCGAATACGAAAATGTTTAGTTGAGCCCAACCTTTATAGGTAGGAATGACCATCAAAATAAAATAAGAGAAATCAGAGCTCCAACCGAAAGGTTTAGGTGTTCGTTTTCCCCGCGCGCTGTTCGGGAGTGGAATGGTAGGGAGATAGTACGGTTGTGGTTCGATGAACCCTCTGCCAAGAACTTAAATATGAATTGCAGAGTAATCATGTAGATGTAGATGCAGGTCAGAGACAATGACGTCACAGAGGACAGAGTTCGTGTAGAATATTGACACTGTCTTACTCTACAGAATCATCCCAGCTCTTGCCTTACACTACTTTGACAAACTATGGAAAACAGAAAGTCTGGCCAGAACGAGAGGTTTCACACGCAGTCCGCTGAGTGACAGCCCAGTGTCTTAACCATTAATTCACGTCACTTGCTAGTAATATGAAACCATTATAAAGGTTCTAGCAAGCTGGCGTGTCCACTGGTGCTGAGTTCCATTCATCTGCTAAAGCAGGATTGGTCCGATGGCTTATCTCCATAGGAAAGTGTGAGGGTGACACACTTCCTGTTTCACTTCAGATAGAACGTTAATACTAGCAAGAAGAGAGAGTGGAATTATGTAAATTAGGTAAAAAAAGGTTTAATCAATGGAGACTGTCTCACTTCTAACCGAGTGAAGCTTGGAAGTCAATCAGTATTTCAATGCCTGTATGGGCATTGTAATAAATTTAGAAATCATGAAGATTCTCTTATTGACCATACGATATGGATTTAAGGCCGGTGTACTGTCGACCGCCCCGCCATGAACGATGGACCTTGTCGTTGGTGAGGATGCTTGTGTGCCTCAGCGATACAGATAGCCGTACCGTAGGTACAAGGAAAACGGAGGGGTATCTGTTGAGAGGCCAGACAAACGTGTGGTTCCTGAAGAGGGGCAGCAGCCGTTTCAGTCGTTGCAGGGGCAACAGTCTGGATGATCGACTGATCTGGCCCTGTAACACTAACCAAAACGACCTTGCTGTTGTGGTACTGCGAAAGGCTGAACGCAGGGGGAAGCTACAGCCGTAATTCTTCCCGAGGGAATGCAGCTTTACTGTATGATTAAATCATGATGGCGTCCTTTTTGGTAATAGATTCCGGAGGTAAAATAGTCGCCCATTCGGATCTCCGGGCGGGGACTACTCAAGAGGACGTCGTTATCAGGAGAAAGACAACTGGCGTTCTACGGGTTGGAGCGTGGAATGTCAGATCCCTTAATCGGGTAGGTAGGTTAGAAAATTGAAGAAGGGAAATGAATAAGTTAAAGTTAGATATAGTGGGAATTAGTGAAGTACCGTGGCAGGAGGAACAAGACTTCTGGCCAGGTGAATACAGGATTATAAATACGAAGTCAAATAGGGGTAATGCAGGAGTAGGTTTAATAATGAAATAAAAAAATTGATATGAGGGTAAGCTACTATATGCAGCATAGTGAACGCATTATTGTGGCCAAGATAGATACGAAACCCACGCATACCACAGTGATACAAGTTTACATGCCGACTAGCTCCGCAGATGATGAAGAGATTGATGAAATGTGTAATGAGATAAAAGAAATTATTCAGATAGTGAAGGGAGACGAAAATTTAATAGTAATGGGTGACTGGAATTCGATAGTAGGAAAAGGGAGACAAGGAAACGCAGTAGGTGAATATGGATTGGGGGGAAGAAATGAAAGAGGAATCCTCCTGGTAGAATTTTGCACAGAGCATAACTTAATCATAGCTAACACATGGTTCAAGAATCATGAAAGAAGGTTGTATATATGGAAGAAGCGTGGAGATACTGACAGGTTTCAAATAGATTATATAATGGTTAGACAGAGATTTAGGAACCAGGTTTTAAGATGTATGATATTTACAGGGTCGGATGTGGACTCTGACCACAATCTGTTGGTTATGAACTGTAGATTAAAATTAAAGAAACAGCAAAAAGGCGGGATTTTGAGAAGATGGGACCTGGATAATCTGACAGAACCACAGGTTGTAGAGAGTTTCTGAGAGCATTAGGGAACGATTGACAAGAATGGGTGAAAGCAATATAACAGAAGAAGAATGGGTAGCTTTAAGAGATGAAATGGTGAAGGCTGCAGAGGATCAAGTAGGTAAAAATACAAGGGCTAATAGAAATCCTTGGGTAACAGAAGTGATATTGAATTTAATTGATGAAAGGAGAAAACGTAAAATGCAGTAAATGTAGCCGGCAAAAAGGAATACAAACCTCTCAAAAATGAGATCGACAGGAAGTGCAAAATGGCTAAACAGGGATGGCTAGAGGACAAATGTAAGAATCTTGAGGTGTATATCACTAGGGGCAAGATAGACACCGCCGACAGGAAAATTAAAGAGACCTTTGGAGAAAAGAGAACCACTTGCATGAATATCAAGAGCTCAGATGGAAACCCAGTTCTAAGCAAAGAAGGGAAAGCAGAAAGGTGGAAGGAGGGTCTATACAATTGAGATGTTCTTGAGGACAATATTATGGAAATGGAAGAGGATGTAGATGAAGATGAAATGATAAAATATGATGCTGCGTGAAGAGTTTGACAGAGCACTGAAAGACTTCAATCGAAACAAGGCCCCGAGAGTAGACGGCATTCCATCAGAACAACTGATAACCTTGGGAGAGCCAGCCGTGTCAAAACACTACCACCTGGTGAGCAAGATGTACGAGACAGCGAAATACCGCCAGACTTAAAGAAGAATATAATAATTCCAATCCCGAAGAAAGCAGGAGTTTACAGATGTTAAAATTACCGAACTATCAGTTTAATAAGCCACGGCTGCAAAATACTTACACGAAATTTTTACAGACGAATGGAAAAACTGTTAGAAGCCGACCTCGGAGAAGATCAGTTACGATTCCGTAGAAATGCTGGAAGACGTGAGGCAATACTGACCCTACGACTTCTGTTAGAAAATAGATTAAGGAAAGGCATACCTACGTTTCTAGCATTTGCAGACTTACAGAAAACTTTTGACAATGTTGAGTGGAATACTCTCTTTCAAATTCGGTAGGTGGCAGGGGTCGATTACAGGGAGCTAAACGCTATTTACAATTTGTGCATACACCAGATGGCAGCTATAACAGTCGCGGAGCATGAAAGGAAAGCAGGAAAGCAGTGGTTGGGAAGAGTGTGAGACTGGGTTATTCAATCTGTATATTGAGCAAGCAGTAAAGGAAACAAAAGAAAAATTTGGAGTAGGAATTAAAATCCATGTAGAAGAAATAAAAACTTGGAGTTTTCCGATGACTTTGCAATTCTGGTGAGACAGCAAAGGACTTGGAAGAGCAGCTGAACAGAATGGACAGTGTCTTGAAAGGAGGCTACAAGATGAACATGAACAAGAGTAAAACGAGGATAATGAATGCTGTCGAATTAAATCAGGTGATGCTGTTTATATTAGATTAGGAAATGAGATAATTACCATAATAGGTGAGGTTTATTAATTGGGAGCAAAATAACTGATGATGGTCGACGTAGACAGTAGGTTTGCTGTTTTGGAGCAAAATAACGGGTGATGGTCGAAGCAGAGAGGATATAACCTGTACAATGGCAATGGCAAAGAAAACGTTTCTGAAGAAGAGAAATTGGTCAACACCGAGTATAGATTTAAGTGTGAGGAAGTTGTTTCTGAAAGTATTTGTATAGAATGTAGCCACTTATGGAAGTGATACATGAACCATAAGTCGTGTAGACAATAAGAGAATAGAGGTTTTCGAAATGCGGTGCCACACAGGGATGCTGAAGATCAGATGGCTAGGTCACGTAACTAATGAGGTGGTTCTGAACAGAACTGGGGAGCAGAGAAATTTGTGGCCCAGCTTGACTAGAAGGTGTGATCGGTAGATAGGACGCGTTCTGAGGCATCAAGGGATACCTAATTTAGTACTGGAGGGTACGTATCGTATATGGAGACCAAGGGATGAATGCGCTAAGCGGATTCAGAGGGACGTAGGTTGCTATAGCTGCTCGAAAGTCGTGTGGCTTGCGCAGAACGGAGTTGCTTTTCAAAATGTTATCAGTGTGTCGTCAGTGTCACCGATCAGCTACATATTTTGACAGTTCCAGTCACAAAGGCGTACACCCGTGTTTCAGATAAATCTTGGAAAGAGTGTGAAAATTATTAACTGCACGAGGCATAAGTCACTGATTGATAACCACTTTTAAACCACTGCAATACATTCCGATGGCAACCCCAGAGGACCCGTTTGTCAACATAATGGGTAACTCTTATAATGTGGCTCTTTTTTATACTATGGGTGGGAAGCCACAGCTCGTTGTAGTGGTCATTACGTGTATGACTCGCGGATCGAGACGGACGTGTTGCGCACTAACGGGTAGACATGAGTCTTGTAGCGACTTTAACGTGGAATATGTGGTGTGCATCTGCGTAACAGTTGTCCGGTGACGGAGAGTGGAATTTTGGAAAGCTCTTGTATTCTGCCGTAAGGCTCCGCCATCCCAGTTTTAGAAACACACTGCGCTGCAATACTGTGTGGTCCAGACCTGTGTGGGTGCGTGGGTTATGGTCTGTTCTTTTGTGGAGCAAACGTGTTGCTGCTTTAAAATTTTTTAATAAGTTTTCAATACATTTCCCTTGTCAGTAAGCATACACTGGGCTGGCGAGCGCACACTGGCCGCATAATGTAGATCATTTTTTGTTTACATTATATATAAAATACCATGACAGAGGTACTTCTCACGTATATTATTACTCGGCTTCCTCCTTCCGCTCAGCCATTGCGTACTTACTGGTGTTTCTACACTGTACGACAAAAAAAGTCACACACCACGATCGTCTTATCCAAATGAGAAGGAAATAGGTAGATGTGAAGTACATATAGGGACTGACGAATGGTCACAATTTCAGAAAAATTAGGTAATTTATTTACATGAAAGAGCTTCACAAATTGTCCAAGTCAGAACACGTTGATCCATCTCTGGCCCTTACGCAAGCAGGTATTGGTTGGTACAGTTGTTGGATGACCTCCTGGGGGACATCGTGCCAATTTCTGTCAAAGTGGCTCATTCGATCGTCAAAATTCCCTCATCGCCCTATCCACAAAGTTACAAATTTTTCAACTGTGCAGAGACCCCGGTGACCTTTGGTTGGCACTCTTACAGCACACCGTTACGTCGTCGATATTCAACGCCCCGTTTTGTTCCCCTTCGTGTCAAGCCATCCTGAGCTTACATTTCAGCAAGATAATGTCCGCCAGCACGTTAAGAGAATTTCTGCTACTTGTCTTCGTGCTATCCAAGTCGCACCTTAGCCAGCGAGGTCGCCAGATCTAACCCCAATTGAGAATGTATAGAAGATTATAAGCAAGGTCATACAACCAGATCCGGAATTTGACATCTAACACGCCAGCTGGAGAGTTTGGCATATCCTTCAGCAGGTAATCCAACAACTACCAATCAGTGCCAAGCAGCATAAGGGCCATAGGTAGCCCAACGCATTATTGACTTGGTCAAGTTATGAAGCTCATTCAGCTGAACGTTTCATCGACCTGCCAGGGTAGATGAGAGTGCTAACGTGCTGCTTCCTGAACTCGGGTAGGTGCGTCGGCCCTGGATCCAATCCACCAACCCACACGAGGGCTGGTGTACTGGGCAGCCTGGATGTGGTTTTTAGGTGGTTTTCCACATCCCGCTAGGTGAATACCAGGCAGGTCACAACATTCCACCTCAGTTACACGGCGTAAGTTCGCACTCTTCTATGGATTACACTAGACACAGACACTGGGGGTACGTTAATTCTGTCCTTGGGGGTATGGAGTGGTGGCATGAAGGGCATCCAGCCACCCCTTAAAATTAACATGCCAAATCCGATTAACGACGGCCGACCCTGCGCAACCGTGGGACGAGGCGGAAGCGATAGAATTCAGTTGAATAAATCATCCAACTTTTCTGAAACTGTAATCGTTTGCTTGTCTGTATATACACATCACGTCTACCTATTTCTGTCCCATTCGGGTAACTCCTTCGTGTTGCGTCGCTTTTGGTCTTACAGGATATTTTGAGTCCTGTGGTCTCTCGCGCTGGTGGCCATCCTGGGATTGCTCATTAATATATATTGCTGCCTGGAGACTATTTGATCTGCTTTGTGTACTTTAAATTCAGGCTTAAAACTGTGTGCTTGCTGAAATAGTATTTAATAGCTTTAATGTATTTGGTGTGTTTCAGGCAGCGTCTTTATGTTTATGAGCCTTCATCTTATTAGCAAGTTAAAATCTTGAAAGATATCCTCTTGAAGAACTTCTTCCTAAGTTTAGGCCACAAGGGACACATAGTGAAACTCTGATGTTGTGGATTTGGTATTTTAACCTATTGCTGTGTGACTAGTTGCCAGACGTTCTTTTTCTTTTAGGTTTGCTTATCTTTGCTGCGGTCTAACGCCTGAATCTATTTGCAAATGTTGGAAATCCGTATTTAAAAACATTGGTTGCCGTGAAGGTGTTTCGTTAATTACTATGGTTCTATATTCCATTGCCATTTAAGGTGTCCGATAGTCGCTATTGTTTTTCACATTTTGTTGCTCGTACCGTGATTAATCTGATGTTTACCAGAGCGGAATAGTTAATGGGGTGTAAATTGTTTTCCTCATGTGTTCGCCTGCAACGTTAAGAGGTCAAATACTTTTGCTCTTTCTGTTGTTTAATGTTATTGTTAAACAAAGTGATCGAAACGGTGTAAAATTATTTGATCCAGTGCCTTACCACTCACCATTCTTGCTCCCCACCGTTTCACAGACATTTTATATTGGTCAGATGTAATGGGACACCCTTTCGTAACACAACCCTTATTATAGAAGTAGCCGATACCAGGATTATTACCGAATCTGGTACAGGTTATAAGCTCTCTTTTCCTTGGAGATTATATGGTTTGATTAATGATTATTATGCTACAATCCCCTTCTTGTCGTTGACCGTATATATCGAGTCTACGTTCATTGTTAAATGCAATGGTATGGTACTGACTGATGGAGACACATTAAGAACTGGTAAAATTTAATTTATTTCCTTTATCACACTGCACAAACATAAACACAATATTATTCAAACTGTTGGCCACTACTATTCAACGTAGAGATAAATCCTTCGCTATGCAACCGCCTTTGTCTCACGCAGCCTACACCTCTCACAGCCCCTCAACAACTGCCTCTTCTTGCGACTTTTTGCGCCACTGGGCATTGTCGCCCTCCAAAGAATAACCACTTACTGATACTACACACCAGTACCCTCACAAGGTGAAAATTCTCAGCTGTTTCGCTGAAAGAATTTCACTTGATTTTGTATACCAAGTATTATATTTTAGACTAAAATGTATAAAAATGAATTAATTTGTTACACTCTGTGTGTATGAGCAAAATTGCTGTTGTTTTAAGAGTATTTGAAATCACAAAATTTCTGGTATACTTGAGATTCATATTATTAACTGAACAGACAATCGCTAATTATTAAATTTATTTCTGGACTCCTTTACAAAATAATGATACGATTTGGTAGTGGTTCTTCTTTCGTCAAGAAAGAACAAACTGTTTTGCTTTGTACAGTCTGTGGAATGTTGTGAGAACCGCAGAATCCGCAAGAATGTACGCCTAGATGCGAAACTTGGGGCCAACAACAAGAGAAAATGAAGAACAGTAAAACGTTTTTCTGTTTTATATCTTACGCCTCATGAAGCTTTCAAAACTCGTGCCGAGACAGAGAATTTTAATAGTCTTGTGTAGGAGGGTAAGATTACACAGGTAAGTTGCGATTTCCGTTACAAGCTATTTGAAAAAGGTCGAGATGATATCCCGATAAACCAATTCAATGAATGCTAACGTTATGGGATTGGAACGCAATATAGCTGACGCTGTAGGTGGGTCAGTACGGAGGTTATTGCGTGCCATTTGTCGAAAATGTATGTTTAAGTAACGCCGGCCGGTATGGCCGTGCGGTTCTAGGCGCTTCAGTCTGGAACCGCGTCGCCGCTACGGTCGCAGTTTCGAATCCTGCCTCGGGCATGGATGTGTGTGATGTCCTAAGGTTAATTAGGTTTAAGTAGTTCTAAGTTCTCAGAGCCATTTGAATCATTTTATGTTTATGTAACAACATGTTCCAGGACTACATGGCCCACATACAAAGTTCTCAACGTTAAATGATAATAAGATAGCGTTGTCCTACAACATACTGTGTTAAATAAGTCACAAATTTTCCAAAACTGGTGCGTAATTATCACCGTCCTGTTTCGCTATACAGTTGTACGACGGTTTCACGACAGATAGCAACACAGTTTGTTCCCAAATAGCAACAGGCAACAATCGAAATCTGGCAGTGTCCAGCGAGTCAATCGCGAAGCCGGACCGTGCTACGTGACGCGTGGCTAACAGCTGCAACTCCGCTTGACTGACGAGTGCATCGATTACCTGTGACGTAGCGAGGCAGTAACGCATCGACAGTGCACGGAAGCCGTGAGAACGGACTCTGCTTCCCATAACTAGCCATTCAGAACGCCGGCGACCATCTGTATCGGGAATCGATAGCAAGCCGTACAAACGTGGCAGTTACGTCGCCATTACTAGACGCCATTCTTCTGGTAACACCCGTGGATTGTGCATCAACATTACGTGCTTGAATATTCCCATTTAGTTTCTGCACTTTCCCCTTCCAGTCGTTTGCAGTTCTTCTCCCTGTCGGTCTCCCCTAATGCTCTATCTCCCTCCCCTACCTTTCCCAACACGCCCAGCCTCCCACTCTGCTCATTCACCGCAGCCGATTGCTTCCGCCTCTGCCTAGCACTAACAGAACCTCCAGAGCTATCATTGCCTCCCGCGGCCGTATCCGAGAATGGACGTAGCTGTTGCGCCCGTTTTTGCGACTATAACAATGGGAGTACAGTGTCGAAATAGATGGTCGGTGCAGATAGCAGCCGCTGGCTTTGGAGCGGAGGCAGCACCGCACGAAAGCGATGTATTGGAACGCCATAAAACTTAAGGTCCTTTCTTTTCTTTCCCCCTTTGCCCTCCAACCTCCAACCGCCCCTCCCTCCCCCCTTACGACCCTTCTTTATTTCCTTTAGCGCGGCTGGGTGCCCCACAAAATGCGTACGACCTCTCCCACTCTGTGAACGCTGGCCCATTAATTTCGCTTCGAGGGCCTTTGCCCTGCTCTAAGATTGCGATGCGGCTCGGCTGTGTTTCTCTTCTGCTGCCTCGTCCTCCCTGAGGCCTTCCTGCAGCGCACTGCAGCGGAATTGTTCAGTGCGCCTCGGCGGACACGGCAAGCTGCTTCCCTTCCGGCAATCGTTCGATCCTCTGGGCGAGCTGCAAAGGCTCGCCGCGGGCTACACTTCTCTTTACCGTTTCTCTCTGTTCTGCTAACGTGGCGTAAATCTGCCGGGGATCGCGAGGAGTAGGTTTCTCGCAGCTCAGCCTACTTCACTCGTGCCTTCTGTCGCTATCCCAAACCTGGGTCTCTCTCTTTGTTGTTGTGAGGAAGATATCGCTGGTAGCAACCCGCTATAGAGCACATACCAATTTCGTTTCATTCTGAAGCTAAACTAAAACAAATGAGAAAACACTGCTTCATGGGAGGCCGTGGCGCCACAGAGTTCCGATCAGTCGACACATAGAGATGGCGCGTGTAACTGGAACCTTATTATGCTTCTGCCACACGGCATTAAGATAGAGGTACCTATTCGCCGATAGTTATATCTGACAACACAGAGAGCGCTGAAATGAGACAATCCAGGGAGTATTCCCAAAATGGTTCAAATGGCTCTGAGCACTATGGGACTTAACATCTGACGTCATCGGTCCTCTAGAACTTAGAACTACTTAAACCTAACTAACATAAGGACATCACACACATCCATACCCGAGGCAGGATTCGAACCAGCGACCGCAGCGGTCGCGCGGTTCTAGACTGAAGCGCCTAGATCCTCTCGGCCATAGCGGCCGGTGGAATGTTTTCCACATCTGCCAAACAGAGCGCAGATGACGATTCGTTCGCTGATGTGAACGAAAGCGGCTGTAACCAATCACTTAGCCATTTAGGAACCAGTTGTCTCCTTTAAAACAATATTTTCAATTAAAATACTTGACCAATTTAAACGAAGAAATATTCACCCTTTAAACAAAGAGTTGTCACAGTTGCCGACCACATGTCCGTTGCGAGCAGCTGTCACAGTTAGTGACCATTTATCTTTGTTAGCAACCCGTCAGCTTCCAATTTGCACAGTTAGCAAGCAGCTGTTACAGTTGGCGAACTATTGTGCCAGTTAGCGACCAGCTGTTACACTTAAACAACTGTAGTCACAGTTAGCGACCAGCTGTTACACTTAAACAACTGTAGTCACAGTTAGCGACCAGCTGTTACACTTAAACAACTGTAGTCACAGTTAGCGACCATCTCTTACACTTAAACAACTGTAGTCACAGTTAGCGACCAGCTGTTACGCTTAAACAACTGTAGTCACAGTTAGCGACCAGCTACCAGCTTTTGCAGAAAGCGACCTGTTGTCACCGTTAGCGACTAGTTGTCACCGCTGTCGTGGAACTACACTAGCTGCATTTATTGCTCAGCTGCTATCAACGAGTAATTTTCGGACATTTAACGCAAAGTCTCAATGTGTCTGCCTACAGTGCTTCAGACTAAAGTGTCACTAAGACACCACTGGCCATTAAAATTGCGATACAAGGAAGAGATGCAGATGATAAACGGGTATTCATTGGACAAACAAATTATACTACAACTGACATGTGACTACATTTTCAAGCAATTTGGGTGCATAGATCCTGAGAAATCAGTACCCAGAACAACCACTTGTGGCTGTAATAGCGGCCTTGATACGCCTGGGCGTTGAGTCAAACAGAGTTTGGATGGCGTATACAGGTACAGCTGCCTATGCAGCTTCAATACGATACCACAGTTCATCGAGATTAGTGATGGCGTATTGTGACGAGCAAAGTTGCTCGGCCACCATTGACCAGACGTTTTCAATTGGTGAGAGATCTGGAGAATGTGCTGCGCAGGGCAGCAGTCGGACATTTTCTGTATCCAGAAAGGCCCGAACAGGACCTGCTACGTGCTGTCGTGCATTATCCTGCTAAAATGTATGGTGTCACTGGGATCGAATGAAGCGTAGAGCCACGGGTCGTAACACATCTCAAATGGGTCAAAATACAGTCAACGCGAACTAGAGGTGACCGAGACGTGTAACCAATGGCACCTAATACCATCACGCCGGGTAATATGCCAGTATGGCGATGACGAATACACATTTCCAATGTTCGTTCATCGCGATGTCGCCAAAAGCGGATACGACCATCATGATGCTGTAAACAGAATCTGGACTCATCCGAAAAATGAAGTTTTGCCATTCGTGCACCCAGGTTCGTCGTTGAGTACACCATTGCAGGCGCTCCTGTCTGTGATGGAGGGCCAAGGGTAACCGCAGCGATGGTCTCCTGTGCCATACACTTAAGAGTGGTTTGAAACTGTGGATGCAGATGCAAATGCATGCATTGATGTTTACAAATTTTTGTTGTGAGATGAAAACACTTTATAATTACAGTAAAATATTCTACGTACTTTTTGTTATTATTATTAAAACCGTAGGCATCTTTGGTACGTCAGAAACGTAGGTTCCTCTTTTATGTTTGATGAGCGCAGTAGAAAATAGTCTCCCCCCCTCCCTTCACCCTTCACAAAACGAAACCTTAATCTGCAACGGAGACGTTGCACTTTAAATCGATCCATACGCGTAGTACCAGATATTTAATGATTTTGGCTGCCTCTAGTTTTTGTTACTCTGTCATGTATTTAAAAACTAGATTTTCTGCACATTACAGCGCATATACATTGCATCTTTTCATGTGCTGGGTCACCTGGAAGTCTCTGGACCAAGCGTCGATGTTCCGCAGGTGTTTCTGCATTTCGCTAGTTATCTATCGTTGCCACTTCGTGTGTAATAAATACAACGGCATCGATCGCGGAAAGCCCCGTGGATCTTCCTGCCTTATGTGAGTGAAAAATAATGGTCCTGTAACAGTGGTTTCCATTCTTTCTAAGACCACTGCCTTTGAACGAAGTCATATAGAAACCTATACCCCCGACGAAGTTTAGTATCTACAAAATTTTAGACTGAAAACCTGGTTTTTATATTCATATTTTAAAATTAAGGAAAATACATAATATTTCATTAACATTCAATACATAAAACTCAAATTTGTGTGTAGGTGTTGTATTAAACCGAGAAATAATAAGTCAGTGAGTTGGTTGGTACCGATTATTTCTAACAATCTTTTTTGCATTCAAGTCTGTTCCTCGCTTTTATTTTCATTGTATTATAGGTGGAAATCCACTTTCACGCCTATAAATTGTGTCATATGGAATTAGCACTCGAGGCTTTTTTCTGATAATAAAGGCTACTTGTCACCAACCTTTCTCCAAAATGTTATTAGGCTTGTTTTTGGAAAATCTTTTGTAATTGTTTTGCGTTCACGTAGTCCAAACAGTTCTGCTTTCACTTCAACTTCACTGTCTAAAAATATTCCCTTAAAACCTCCCCAGTCCAACAAAAAAGTTTTTGATAGAATTTTTCTGATGATAACTGCGGACCGATTTCCTGTGTGATCAGTATTTCTCATCGTTGGACTCGAGCATCTCTATCAGTCCTGGGTGCATCGACATGTCTTGAACTTCAACCCTGCGTTGATAAAGCTCCAATCTGCGAAGGAAACTGGCAAGCTGTCAAAATATTCACCACATATCCTTGTAAGTCGTGCTTATTGCTACAAAGAAATCGGCGAGATATTCCTCTCTGGTAATACCTATATTACCTTTTATTGTGGCACATAATTCTTTTCCTCCTTTTCAGCCCTCGCTCTTTCCACAAACAAAGCAATTTACTGTTGATGTTCGAGCGTTCTATGCAACAACATGCCACGTTATGGTCATCGTTAATTCTGCGTATGGTCATTGTTAATTCTGCGTGGAACAAGAGCATTTACATTCAACAAATCAGGTGGTAGTGTATTCACTGCCAAAGATTATGATGTGTAATGCAATAGCTGAACTTTGCATCTGAAGCAACTTCTTTCCTCAGTGTATTGAACGCAGAGTAATCGCCCAACATGGAAGGTGCTCCGTCTGCAGATCAACTACCAGCTCCGACCAATGCTTCTCATTTTCCTCAACAAAATCTTTCAATGATCGGAAAAATCTGCGCTGCGTGTAGTAGTGCCCAGTAATACTTCTAGGCCGTCATCTTTTATATATTTAACATAGACTAGCAGCTGCGAGCAAGATACAACATTGTTCGACTCATCTGCATGCGGTGCAAAAAAGACTTGATCTTATTTCGTTGAGTACCGTGCCCGAAGTGCCCAAATACATGCCCTTGATACGACTTCAGTTTGTTGTTCACGTTTTCCAAGTGTTGTTCTTCTAAAACGTATCTAGTGAGTAAGACTTGGTGAGATCTTCTGTTGTGTTAGGTTTCCTGGCTTCAGCGATTCGTAGATCGCTTCGGTATGGAGCTTCAAGACCAGCTTCTGTTGACTGGAAAATGTAGCATGGTGAACCCATGCTTGAACTTTACAGTGCAGCCTCTTTGTGTTTAAAGAATTCAATGTATTTTCCAGTGGTCTTCTCATTTCCTTTGTTTCATACACTCTACTGTTAGCACTGTATTGCACAATGCGCCTTTCCTTTAATTTTATTAAGTGTAATGGCAAAAGGCTCCCCCCCATGAACCATGGACCTTGCCGTTGGTGGGGAGGCTTGCGTCCCTCAACGATACAGATAGCCGTACCGTAGGTGCAACCACAACAGAGGGGGACTGATAGTCCATGCTGCTGCAAACGTCGTCAAACTGTTCTTGCAGATGGTTGTTATCTTGCAAACCTCCCCATTTGTTGACTCATGGATCGAGATGTGGTTGCACGATCCGTTATAGCCATGCGGATAAGATGCCTACCATCTCGACTGCTAGTGTGATACGAGGCCGTTGGGATCCAGAACGGAGTTCTGTATTACCCTCCTGAACTCACCGATTCCATATTCTGCTAACAGTCATTGGATCTTGACCAACGAGAGCAACAATGCACGATACGTTACAAACTGGGTCAAATGGCTCTGAGCACTGTGGGACTTAACATCTATGGTCATCAGTCCCATAGAACTTAGAACTACTTACACCTAACTAACCTTATGACATCACACAGCACCCAGTCATCACGAGGCTGAGAAAATCACTGACGCCGCCGGGAATCAAACCCGAGAACCCAGGTGCGGGAAACGGGATCGCTACCGCACGACCACGAGCTGCGGACGATCCGTTACAGCCATGCAGATAAGATGGCTGTCATCTCGACTGCTACAGTTCAATTCTTTTACCTTGGCGGCTCGCGCATGCCCTCCCAGACGCGGGAGATTGCTGCGTTGCCAGTTGCACACGACGCACGCGTCAAGAGATCAGCGTCATATTGTAGAATAGTTCGCAAGGTATAAAGTCGTATGTAATATTGAGAAATATTCCATCTTTCGCGACTGTAGCAAAAGTTTTATTTACACCGGGCACGTTTGGCTTTATTTTAAAGCACTTCAATCAATCAAAAGGAAATAGACAAAATACATTAAACAAAACTGTGGAGCTACAAAAACATTAGGACTTGAATATACCGTCTATCAGTGAAGTGCTCTGAGCTATTTCAAATATAATTTTTGTGTGTGGCACACACAAACAGCATTTATTTGCTAATACACTGATCAGCCGATACAAACGTTGCATATTGTGTTACCGCACCCCAAAACTACGAAAGGTGACTTGGCAATGGAGGAGACAAAATACTGTCCACTGAAGATGCTTCAAAAGAGACAAACGCGCCTGGTCTAAATAAGTAGCTTATTACAGAAGATAAATATCTTTCAATACCATTGGTAAAACTGCGACCGTGGAACAAAAACAAGAAAGATAACATGAGTACCATTGTGTATGTGCCATACCTTTGATTGATTGAAGTGCTTTAAAATAAAGCCAAACGAGTCCAGTGTAAATGAAGCCGGCCGGAATGGCCGTGCGGTTCTGCGCGCTACAGTCTGGGGCCGAGTGACCGCTACGGTGGCAGGTTCGAATCCTGCCTCAGGCATGGATGTGTGTGATGTCCTTAGGATAGTTAGGTTTAATTAGTTCTAAGTTCTAGGTGACTGATGACCTCAGAATTTAAGTCGCATAGTGCTTAGAGCCATATGAACCAGTGTAAATGAATCTTTTATTACAGTCGCGAAGGACGGAATATTTCTCAATATTAAATACGACACCTATGTGGTACATAAATTAAATCAGATATTGTTATAAGGTAAATTTTATATGAAATTTAGGTATCTTGTCCACATTTCATTCTCTACATTGTGGAAACTAAAATCGACCATACGGAAAGTATACGCTATGGACTTTTACCTCTGCAAAATCTTCAAAATTTCGTGCAGTGCTTTACTACATTTAATGCTGCACAATAACTGCGTTGAACATCGAAACAAAATTAAGTCATTTATGGGGGGGAAGGTATCATTCAAGAAGATTTGTAAAAATCATATTTTTGGGCCAAATTGTTCTTGTGAAATCGAATGATAAGCGTGTCAAAGCAGTGGGAAAACCATGTGTCTGCACAGGCGAGCAGTGCAGTGATGACAAAATCGCTCACAGCGCGGAATGCGGGGAGCACGTGTCTGCAGCAGCGATAGGGTAAATGAAGAGACAAAGCACTAGAAACTTCAAAAAAATTGCATTCAAACGAATAAAATTCGTGAAGTAAGACACTTCGATATTGTTTTTAAACAAATAAAATATTGAGCACTGCACAAGGTTTTAACTTATAACGTTTCACTTCGTAGCCTAACACCTTCACAATTACGCTAACGCAGCTCGTATCACAACTCAACTTCATGAGGACTTTAACATATCAAGCAAAATACTGACAAACACGGTTGGTATGACTATTAATTAGTCACACTTCAACGAAGTACAATAGGAAATAAACAATTACCGCTGTTCTTTATTGCGAAAAAGCGGTTCGTGAGATTGATACAAACACCTTTCTTTGCTACCGCCTGAATTAGGATTCTTATTGCTTGTTTGGTTTAATTAATTAATAGAATATGGAGCAATTGGTATAAAGAATGATTTTTCCAAACTTTTTATTAAAGAAAGTCTGCTATCAAGACATTGCTTTTGTTCTATTACTTTATTCATGACTAAACGTTTCTAAAACTGAAGACACTCGTGCCTGCTCTGCACTGCAGTCGAGATCTGGCGACGTCGTTCTCTGTTCATTGACTGTGTTTTGTGACACCAGATGCGCAGAACGAACCTAAACTCGGCCGCCAACATAAATGACGCGCACTTTAGTAGTTATACGAGGCCGTTGAGATCCAGCACGGCATTCCGTATTATCCTCCTGAACCTACCGATTCCATATTCTGCTAACAGTCATTGGATCTCGACCAACGCGAGAAGCAATGTGGCGATACGATAAACCGCAATCGCGATAGGCTACAATCCGACCTTTATCAAAGTCTGAAACATGATGGTACGCGTTTCTCCTCCTTACACGAGGCATCACAACTATGTTTCACCAGGCAACGTTGGTCAACTGCTGTTTGTGTATGATAAATCGGTTGGAAACTTTCCTCATTTCAGCACGTTGTAAGTGTCGCCACCGGCGCCAACCTTGTGTGAATGCTCTGAAAAGCTAATCATTTTCATATTACAGCATCTCCTTCCCGTCGGTTAAATTTCGCGTCTGTAGCACGTCATCTTCGTGGTGTAGCAATTTTAATGGCCAGTAGTGTAATTCACTATGATCCCACACTCCGCTGCAATTTGTTTTGTGTATCATTGTGGTAAATATTGTGTTTCGGTGTGGGAAAACAGCGCCCATCCAACAGAATTTGATATGCGGCGTAATTAGGCCATGCGAGATGTCACTGGTACGCTAGATCTACTCCCATTCAGTGCTTACCTGCAAGATATAAAGTGGTTAGCAGCTGATAATCCTAGTGAAGAAGATCGTTTCTCATAAGAACACTCTATACAGTATCTGCCACCAACTCATCTGAATTCATGCAGACAAAATCGGGTTGATTTGGAAAGTATCAGTTCTTCTGAAGTGACCCACGTACGGCGCAACGGAAGTCTACCCGAGAACGCTCACTTCGTTCAAGATCCAAAAAATAAGAATATGCGATTCCAGTTACCGCGCCAAACCTGGTCGCGGCTGAGCGGCGTTGGAACAGGTCAAGACCGGTAAGGTAACACAATGAAGAAGTGGGATATCTGTTCGTCAGCTCACTGCGACTGAGGACTGTGGGAGCAGACAATAGAAAACATTGTTAAGGAGTGCCAACTTCGCGCATTTAACGTTGATGTGAGTTCGCTACATCAAGTGACACAAAGTGCTCTCGACTGGATGTCAAATTCTGACATTTGACGGTAGATACTTTGTGTATTTGTAAAACAATACGATAAATAAATCACCGAGAAAAGTTAAATTAATGGTCATATCTTCCACTACAGCGTCACTCCTGATTATCATCACTCTACACATGGTTATTAATCTTTTATTTTATTTTCATAAATGATGACTAAAGATTTCTTATTGTATTACCCGCCTTACCTGAAATAATATGTTTCGTCCTGTGAGGAATTTGTCGCAAGCGGGCAGCCACGCCACCTCAATACGGCAACTAGTTTCCTGTGGTAGAGATTTTTCTTTCTGTTACTTTTTATGATGGAGGGCGAACTTGCTTCGTGAGTGTAACTGCAAGTATTTTTAGTGGTGTATGTGCTATATACACAGAGATTAACATAAGTGTAAAACAGAGCAAGAGACAGATAAAAGGAAGGTGGAATGAACTAGGGTTTCTGGACATCGAAATTGTGAAAATAAGTTGTTAAACATCTCAAGGACCAACAGATCCTGAAAGGATACATAAATAAGGCGAATAAAATCGTTGAAATTCTGCAAATTGTTTATGAACATGCAGGAGCTGATGCGTGAATTACATAAATAACAAAAGAGTGTAGGCTTTTTAATGAATTACCGAGGAAAATGACTGATAACTAAATAAAACTTTTGAGAAGGAACAACATGTAATATAGTTCACCTGTCTTTTCTGGTCAATAAAGTTTTGCGTCCCTTAAATTGTACACATCGGATGTTGAGATCAAGTATTGAAAATTTGCGATCATGAATAAACTGAAAATATTAGTCTCATATAGATATTCAATCATATACTGCTACGAGTATATTCGTACTTTAACGAGAAACTGTTTAATATAAGCCAAAGTTTACGTAACATTAAGAAGGTTCAAATGGCTCTGAGCACTATGGGACTGAACATCTGAGGTCATCAGTCCCACAGAACTGAAAACTTATGAAACGTCACCTTAGAAAAATTATACATGACTGTGCTTAAACTGACACACAATATTTTTTAGCGCAACGCAATCTGACTTGCAATAATCCCTGCAAGAGAATGGCCCTGACTAAATTAACCTATACGTTTCACAAATCACTTACCTCACAAAAATCTTCGTTATTCGAAGTACTGCAATACAGCGAGCGCCACTACTGCCAGCTAAATAAAAGGTTCCAACTACTGAACGCACTAACTACTGATAGGCATAGTTAGCTAATGAAAGATTTTGATAGAGAACAAACAATGTATTTACCTTAATAGTGTTCAAAAGATATATTAGTCCATGCTATCCAATATTACAAATTTACTCTTTCTGATGGACACACGTCCAGATCGTCCGCTCTCAAAATTCAGCCATCTCTCTCCCTACATCCACCACTGCTGGTGGCTCACCTCCAACTGCGCAACACTACGTGCTGTTAACATCGAGCTGCCCAACACTACAATGGCAGACAACAATGCAAACTAGCCACAGACTGCACACAGCACAGTCAGTGATTTTCATACAGAGCGCTACGTGGCGTTACCAATACAAAAACCTACACAGCCTACTTACAAACTAATTAAACCTAACTAACCTAAGGACATCAAACACATCCATGCCCAAGGCAGGATTCGAACCTGCGACGTAGCGGTCTCGCGGTTCGAGACTCAAGCGCCTAGAATCGCTCGGCCACACCGCCCGGCACAATAAGAAGGGCCTCATGCCATCTTAGCAAAATCAGCGCAGACAAGGCTTTCAGCATTCGTCGCCATATTCTTACGTTACCATGTTTTTTGCATATAATTTTAGGCACCGAAAAACATTGACAGTTAAAACGAACAAATCAAACCGGGTCACTTGTACACAATAAGAATCATGTTTATGAACTTCCATCTCCCGTGTAGTAACAAAAAAGAAATTAATTGTATGCTTGGAAATAAAGAGGAAGGCGAAATAAACTGGAAAGTTGATATATTAATTTTGTTTTCCCGGAATACAGGCGTTTAAGATTAAAACATTGAAGCCAATAATTACCTCGATACCTTATTGTTAGAAATACATTAAAAGTAATATTTTGGAAATACTAATTAACTATCGTAATTAATGGTATGCAGTATTTCAATTCTGATTAACGGAAACTGTCACACAGTAATTGTTTTTAAGTACAAAGGGGTCGATTCGTGTTTTTGAAGTTTATTTATGTTTTGTGGATTCAGTTGTGCTGTGTAACGGGATAACAAAAGGAAATAAGAAATAAAATGCAGAGAATAGTGAAAGCATTTATACGCCTCTTCTGAAACCGCCAGCCAGTTCTCTTGAGGCGGTAACCCGTCTATGTTCCTGTCAGCAGCGTCAGAGCTACCTTCCCTCTGTTGTTTTTGCCTCTCCTGCCAGCGTGGCGTGAATTTGCCGGGGACCTCTGTGAGTGGCTCTCTCGCAGATCACCGCACTTTGCTAGTGCCTCTTACCACCGTCCCAAACACATGCTTCTCTTTGTATCTGAAAGTGGATTTTACTAGTAGGGGCTACCTGTAGTACCACTGATTCTGTTTCATATTAAAGCCAAGCAAATACTAGTGAAACAGCTCTATATGAATACAACTATGCGATCGCCCCATTGGCACATTATAACCCAGGCAAAGACGACCCCCCACCATGTGCAGGAAGCTATGATATTAGCGTTTCTGTCACGCCTGCTTCTTAAGATCATGTGATTGGATGACTAACTGCCACAAGCTTCTAGTGGTTGCTTTGAAAGCGCTGTTAGCGTTTTGCCCTCGTTCTTTAAATAATTGCCACGCGGGATTAGCCGCGCGGTCTGAGGCGCTGCTGTTGTGGACTGTGCAGCTGACCCCAGCGGAGGTTCCAGTCCTCCCTCGGGCATGGGTGTGTGTGTCGGTCCTTGGGATAATTTTGGTTGAGTAGTGCGTAAGCTTAGGGCCTGATGACCTTAGCAGTTAAGTCCCATAAGATTTCACATGCATTCGAACGTTATTTGAATAATTCTAATAAAGTAGGCTATATCTCGTGAATGAAAGATTGTGTATAGCTGAACTGTACATCCATACATGTTCTTTTTGGTAAGAGGCATTCAGTTATATATGGAAAATTCTTGATTTGGTGTGCACTTGAAAGGAAGTGTGCGGTTCCAAAGTTGACAATAGAAGATGTCTCTAAGAGTGACCATAAGCGTTCAGTTCGTATTGTGGAAGAGGTTGAAAAAATTTAACAGAAAATTACTTCTACCCGGGTTAGTTATCACAACAGACATATTAAACATACACCCTGAAGCAAAAAAAAAAAAAAAAAAAAAATCACCTCATTAAATTATCGGAGTGGGCCGGAAATCCGTAGTTGTGATGCACACATACAATCAAACAAATGATTACAATTTTAGAATTTTTCTATTAAATATAAAAAGCCTCACTGCAATGAGCAGTCATTAACTCATTGGCCCACATCGGTCCTTAGGGAAGCAGTTATTCGATTTGATATTACCTGAAAGACTGATACAGTTGTTTGATGTATCCCCTGACTGATATTGTCCCTGATACTGTCCAAATGGAGTGTCGGATTGTCAAAAGCCCAAGCTGGTTGCAACACTCTTCCCTTAAAGCTTCAAACGTTCTCACTTGGTCAGAGATATGACGACCTTGGTGACAAAGGTGGGGTTTGGCAAGCCTGAAGCCAAGCAGTAGAAACAGTCGCCGTGTGCGAACAAGAATGTCCTGGCTGAAATGTAAGTGGGGCGTAGAATATCGTCGACATACCGCTAGTAGTAGAGCAACAGGGGCGTCACCCCACGCTCCATTGTTGCCAAATTTATTCAATATGGCGGAACCAAGATGGAAGCGATAGATATGGAACTGTTGCAATGACACTGTGGTGGGAAGTTCCAATTTTGATGGGAAAATAGGTCAGATGGGCTGCCTCCACCAATCTAAACCCCATTCCCTACCTTCCTCCACCCACTCCTAGAAAATGGTGGGAGTTTCAAATTGCATCTGGTCAATGCAACACACGATGGCTACCTCCACTAACCTAAGAAAATGGGGAGAAAATAAGTCACTTGGGCTACCTCCACTAACCTAAGTCATCCAACCGCCACTTCTTCCTAGTAATTGGTGGCAAAAGGACTCAGCCTGTGCTGGATACGATGGACGTAAGTGTTTATTTTGCAGCCAGTCTTCATTTATGTAATTTGAATCAGTACTGCCATCCAGTTTGTCCACCACGAGTTCTGGAGTCCAATTGACCTAGCACAAAGTACTGCCACCAGGGGACACTGTCATCCATCCCATGATGTAATCCAATATGGCGATCAGTAGGGAGGGAAAATGGTGGGAAAAGGACTCAGCCTGTTCTTGGCTGCTGGAGGGAGGAAGGAGTGTACTTTATTTATTTTAGAACAATTTATTTGTGGACAGATTTGACATAGTACATTTATTGCATTGATAGAAAATGTTCAGCCTGATGTGCTTCAGGTCAAGTAAATAGTCACAGGACGCTACCACACACACTCCCAGGAGTCAGGATGCACCAGCAGCCCCTGTGGAGTGACGATGCGGCTGTCAGCTGCCGTGACACGCACAGGTGTCCGTTCTGTTACAATACATTGGTAAGGAATCCTTACCTCCTTGACATGGGTGCATCTGGAGAAATCTTGTGCACTTGGATGGGCGAGGGCTCAGCAAGCTCCATTCATTCACGAGACGTGGATGTAGTGGACTACTTCTGGTCAGCTGCAGATTAAATCGTTATTGGTGCACAGGGTGGGTTGGTCAAAGGTAGTGCGAGAGGGTCTTTCCACCCCTAATTTTATCCTAAGACTACGAGAATGCTGTGTGACTCCCATCCACACAGAGACAGATCATATGTGCTATGCTCAAGGTGTTAGAAATACATAGATTGCTGTCTGTTATACTTTGATGATTAATGTGTTGGAGATTTAACAGTGAATGGACATACTGCACTGTCATCTATCTACATTTACAACGATATTCCCAAAGTACAGAAGGGGCTGTTTAGCTATGATACAGGAATTGGGAAAAGGCACTGCCGCATCATTGGTCGGTGTTGCAATAATTGTAAAATAGTTAAAATTGTTCGCACTGTCAACTATGATACTTATTACAGTACATCGATGATGTCTTTTCCTACCCATCCATCCACTGGTACGCTGTTGGTTACCACATAATGATTAACTGACATTGCTGGTTTCAGTTTGAGAAAGAGTTTTGGTGGAGGGGTTAAACCTTCTGGGGATGGCTAGCACCGAAACAGTGATTGTGTACATGACTGCAATATGAGGAATCAGTTGAAACAAAACACAGAGCCATCAACTATTCATCATTGTGACAGATGAGTTGAAATGTAGAGGTCATCAATTACCTTCTGAGTGTTTTGTATCAGTATAATAACTATACGATTCAAATTCGTCCATAACTAAGTAGTTCATAAATAAAGAAAGTAGACTCCTTCCTCTTTCCCGCAGCCAAGAACAGGCTGAGTCCTTTTCCCACAATTATCCCGCCTCCGGACCGCCATCTTGGATTACATCATGGGAGGGATGGCAGTGCACCCTGGTGGCAGTACGGTGTGCTAGGTAAGTTGGACTCCGTAACTCGTGGTCGACACACTGAATGGCGGTACTGTCTCAAATTGGTTAAATACAGACTGCCTGCAAAATAGGGACTTACGTCAATCCTATGCAGCAAAGGCTGACTCCCTTTCCCACCAATAGCTTGGAAGAGGTGGCAGTTGGATGACTTAGGTTAGTGGAGGCAGCCCAAGTGATCTATTTTCCGCCATTAGCTTAGGTAAGTGGGGATAGCCATGGTGTGTTGTATTGTCCTGATGGAATTTGAACTTCCCACCATATTATGGGGGAGTTTAGATGAGGGTTGGTGGGGTGATGGGAGGCAGTTAGGTTAGTGGAGCTAGCGCTACTGACCTATTTTCCAGGCAAAATTTGAACTTCAAAACATGCTCTCATTGCATTGTTGCCATTTCTATTGCCGCCATCTTGAACAGATTTGGCAACAGTGGAGAGTGGGGTGCTACCCCTGTTGTTCTACTACTACCACTGTTTTGTAAGGGTGCAGCGGATGGCAACCAAAGGGCTCCTGCTACGCAAAGAAACAACAGCCCAGACTATCACTCTGGTTGTTGAGCCATAAGGTTGTGCTGATCTCCCACAAATCCCTGGGAGTGTCTTGACACACCTTCACTGGTTCTCGTGGCTTATTTCCTACTGAGACTTGTCACTGAAGATAATTCTACTCCATTCAATGAAATTCCAGCCCAAAGACATGTCAGTGATTAATACCAGTTGGAACTGAGCTCAGATTGTATCGAACGTGTGTTTGGAGATGCCGTGGAAAGTGGTGGGATACGAACCTCAATGTCACCCACGATGTGGCCTGACTACCAGGAGGGATGGTCTACGACGAATTCTCATTTCATATCAGGACCCCTTTGGTTGTGATCCACTGCACTCTTAAGAATACCGGTATGTCGACGACATTCTACTTCCAGTATTGTTTACCGTCATAGCAAGGCATACTAGGCTTACATTTAAACACGATAATTCCCGCCCATACACGACGAGAGTTCCTCCCAACATCAGCTTGCCTAGCAAGTTCATAAGGTCTTTTCATAATTGCGACCTTTTGGGGCATTTTGGGCAGGGCCCTAGGTCTTTTATCCATATGAGTAGAGAGACTAATCGTTCCAGGCCCCGTGAAAATCTTCGTATCATGCATCAAATAATGCAATGAATAATTGGAAATATCTGCGTGAATTTTGGCAGGCTTGTTAGTGGTGTGATGATGTCAGAAAACACGGCCAGTTAGGATGAAGATAATAAAATTTTTTAGATCTCGTTCTCGGTTAAGGGAACATGAAATTCAGAACTTCTTCTTTCCCACAAGACGGATCTGCGTGTCTAACGTCTCTTTGTTCGTTGGCTCGTATTCGGGATAACATCATAGAAGAATACAAAAGAAGCAAATAGTTATGACAGCTTCGTTAGCCGGGAGTGTCTGCCATTGACTTTTATGTACAGAGATTGAGCTGTGGCGGCTTCCTTCTTTCAAATCTCCCCACTTGCAGAACAGAGAAGTACCAACTCGTCGCTACAGAGAGCACTTTCCTACTACGGGGCGTGGCCATGACGCTGCCAGCGGCTCGGTGGTTGCTGTCAGTCTCAGTGTGGTTTATGGCATAAGGCCGGCTTTTAGAGGTAGTATGTTAATGGGATGCATTTATAAATAATAATTACTTACAAGGACCGCAAAATTTTCCACATGACTGCACGTTCAGAGACCGTGAATAGTTACAATTGAAAGAAAACAGCCCTCGGTCACTATTTTTAACACTGCTAGGAATGTCTTCCTCAGAATTTAAATCAAAGAATGGTCTATAACATGGTCACAGAATTATGACTAAAAGCGTATGATACAGAATATAAGTACAGAATCATCGTAAAAGAATGGCAGTACTTATATGTCATTTATAACATAGTTAATATGCCCCAGGGGCATTAGTGACAAAGATATTTAAGACAAAAAACTGTAATGGGGAGGCACTAAGGGCTGCTCGTTAATTGCACGGTTACAGGTTTTGCAACCTGTGTTTCGCCATCACAGTTTTTTTATGTTAAATATCTTTGTGAGTAATGCCCTTTTGGCATATTTATTATATTATAAATGACATAAAAGTACTGCCAGTCTTTCACGACGATTCCGTACTTATACTCTGTATCATACGCTTTTAGTCATAATTCTGTGACCATGTTATAGACAATTCTTTGACTTAAATTCTGAGGAAGACATTCCTAGCAGTGTTAAAAATAGTGACCTAGGGCTGTTTTCTATCAATTGCACTTATAAGGACCATTATTATCCTTATTACCTATCATATCCATACCTTGGACCCCGTTTGTAGATTTGAATTATGGTGTGAGATTGTAGAAGGCCGGCTGTTCCTCATTATCAGAAGAATAACGCCGCATTCTGGCACTGATACTTTTTTTCTTTTATTCGTAAATGCGTAAATTCAGAATTAGAGTAAATTCCGTTATTTCTGTTCAAATTTTATTTAAATGCACTGTAAGCCTGTTCTTAAATAGTTAAAGAATTTTTTTTAAATTCAGTCTATTTTAAATTCATTAGGAGACAATTAGCAATTGGACATATTCGTCTACTGTAGAAGTCGTTGATATTCAGAAAATTCGGCTATTGTAGAATTGGATCTTTGCACTTAATCATCCTGTATAACAAATGTTTTGCAAATACTGACTTATGTTTACCGTAACCCTCATCCAGAACTCCCACTAATTTATCCTGAGCGTCTGGGAGCAATTTTGGAAATACCTAAAAGGAGACATATGCCAATATAACATTCAAAGAGTACACCAATTGAAGGCCCTAATGCACTGGAGGATTCAATCCATCAGTGTCACTGTTCTGTTTAAAGTCAGACTAAATGGTAGTTGGAGTAATTCACTAAATTACAGGCCCATATCGTTAACGTCTATATGCAGCAGAATTTTAGAATATATATTCTCTTCGAACGTAATGAATTACCTCGAAGAAAACGGTCTATCGACACACAATCAACATGGGATTAGAAAACATCGTTCTTGTCAAACACAACTAGCTCTTTATTCACATGAAGTGCTGAGTGCTATTGACAAGAGATTTCAGATCGATTCCGTATTTCTGGATTTCCGGAAGGCTTTTGACACTGTACACATAAGCGGCTCTTAATGAAATTGCGTGCTTATGGAATATTGTCTCAGTTATGTGACTGGATCAGTGATATCCTGTCAGAGAGGTCACAGTTCGTAGTTATTGACGGGAAGTCATCGAGTACTGTTATAGCCCCTTTCCTGTTCCTTATCCATATAAACGATTTGGGAGAAAATCTGAGCAGCCGTCTTCGATTGTTTGCAGATGACGCTGTCGTTTATCAACTAATAAAGTCATCAGAAGATGAAAACAAACTGCATAACGAGTTAGAAAAAATGTCTGAATGGTGCGAAAAGTGCAGTTGACCCTAAATAACGAAAAGTGTGAGGTCATCCACATTAGTACTTAAAGAAACTCGTTAAGATTCGGTTACACGATAAATCAGTTTAATCTAAAAGCCGTAAATTCAACTAAACACCCAGGTATTACAATTACGAACAAGTTAAATCGTGAAGAACACATAGAAAATGTTGTGAGGAAGGCTAACCTAAGGCTGCATTTTATTGGCTGAACACTTAGAAAATTTAACAGACCTACCAGGAGACTGCCTGCTCCACGCTTGTCCGTCCTCTTACAGAATACTGCTGCGCGGTGTGGGATCCTTACCAGGTTGGATTGACGGAATACATCGAAAAAGTTCAAAGAAATCTAGAACAACCTAGTGTGCGCGTCCGGGATAACGTTCCGCTGGCACTGTGAAAATATTCTAAGTCCAAGCTACTGCATATACTATATAAGCGAGCGAGAGCCGCGTAGAGGTTCATTCGCGCTGCTGCGGCTGCTGCTGCTGCTGCTGCTGCTGCACAGGCAACTGCATTGAACGCCGCCACGATGCCTTACAGGAGAATTCGTCGCCGTTCTAAACAGACAGTTTATAAAACCATCGAGAACATCGAGTTCGCCACAACAGCTGGGGACAAGAAGAACCGCATTCCAGTGAAGAGTGTTGCTGCCACTGCCACGATAAAATAAGGGAAATCACAGCTCGTACGGAAAGATATAGGTGTTCATTGTTTCCGCGCGCTATACGAGATTGGAATAATAGATAAATGTGAAGGTGGTTCGATGAACCCTAGGACAGGCACTTAAATGTGATTTGCAGAGTATCCATGTAGATGTAGATGTAGATAGCGTTGGTTTATTAATGGACGGAGGCAAGCCAGACCACTTGTAACCTAACAAATATAACCAGGAGTTATCAACTTATAAAACAACATTGCCTTTCCCGGAAAATACGTCATAAGGGCAAAAATAATCATGTTTAACATAATAATAGAACGGAAGTCCCATTGTCAGAATCTAGGATGCGACATAACTTCTGAAGAAATCCTGTAAATGTATACACTAACCGACAAAAATAGTAGCACCAAGAAGGAGTTGTGCAACATAACGAAATTTGGTGTGCGTGTTTCCACATCTGCAAAACGCCGATTCAAATTTTGCGCCATTCGCGTAAGAGTGACACTGCTAGGGCAATTATGAGAGTGCAAATCGAGCGTTACTTACCCTTTGAGATTGGATGTCGTGAACTGATGTTAGTCAAAAAAACCTTTAAGCCGACAAAGGTCTTAAAGCGATTTTTCAGCAAGACTTGGCATGAGCGTAGGAACGGTACATGATAGCTGGCAGTAGTGGTCACGAGAATGTACAAGTCCGGTCTTCATACAATCGTAAAAAATTTCGTTTCATTTGTTTAAGGTCGGATGAAGACCGGACTCTGGAGGGTCATGTGGTTCTACCGAGAGGGATGACCATCGTGTTCAGCGTATGGCTCTGGCGCATTGCAGTGCATCTGCAGCAGCAATTTGATTAGCAGTTGCAAAATGCCTTGTTAAAAATAAGGTATTTCAAGAAGGCTCCGAATCGGACGACCTGTAGCGTGCATTTCACCGACCCCTAATCACTGCCGCTTCAGTAGTAAAATTGGAAATTTGTGGTCAGGACTACGGGACGAGTCTGCTGACAAGGGAACCTCTCCATCGCACCACCTCAGATTTAGTTATAAGTTGGCAGAGATGGTAGGCCTTGAAAAACTGAACACAGATTAATCGAGAAAACAGGAAGAAGTTGTGTGGAACAATGAAGAAATGAGCAAAATATATAAACTGAGTAGTCCATGCGGAAGTTAGGCAACATCAAGGATATTATAAGCACTGGAGAGTCGTGGTCCCGTAGTTAGTGTGAGTAGCTGCGGAACGAGAGGTCCATGGTTCAAGTCCTCCCTCGAATGAAAAGTTTAATTTTTTATTTTCAGTTTATGTGACAAAATATTATGTTTTCATCATTTTTTTTGGGAGTGATTATCACATCCACAAGAAAACCTAAATCGGGCGAGGTAGAGGAATCTTTTTACCCTTTCGCCAAGTGTACAAGTTAGGTGGGTCGACAACAAATTCCTGTCATGCGACGCACATACCGTCACCAGTGTCGTATAGAGTATATCAGACGTGTTTTGTTGTGAAAGAATCGGTTGACCTATGGCCTTGCGATCAAATGTTTTCGGTTCCCATTGGAGAGGCACGTCCTTTCGTCTACTAACCGCACGGTTTTGCTGTGCGATCGCAAAACACAGACACTATACTTTTCACAGTGAACAGTGACGTCAATGAACGAACGGACAATAAAGACAGTAAATTTTTCACTCGAGGGAAGACTTGAACGAAGGACTTATTGCTCCTTAGCTGCTCAAGCAAACAACGGGACCACGGCGATACTGCGCTTACGTTCTCCTTGAAGTTGCCTATGTTGCACATGGACTACTCAGTTTGTATATTTTGCTTATTTTTTCATAGTTCCACATAACTTCTTCCTGTTTTCTCGATTGATATTTGTTCAGTTTTCCAAGCCCTATCCACTGTGCCAACTTACGAAGTGCATTCAAGTTCTAAAGCCTCCGATTTTTTTTTCTGCGGACTGGAAAGAGATAGAAACATACGCATTGTTTTAAAATGAGGCCACGTTCATTGTCAATACGTCCCAGAGATGACAGCGCCGTACGGCAGATGGAATTTTACCGTCAGCGGCGAGAGTGAGAACTGTTTTAAATACTTAAAATGGTGAGGTTTTCCTTACTTGAACAGCGTGCAATCATTCGTTTTCTGAATTTGCGTGGTGTGAAACCAATTGAAATTCATCGACAGTTGAAGGAGACATGTGGTGATGGAGTTATGGATGTGTTAAAAGTGCGTTCGTAGGTGCGACAGTTTAATGAAGGCAGAACATCGGGTGACAACAAACCGAAACAACCTCGGGCTCGCACAAGCCGGTCTGACGACATGATCGAGAAAGTGGAGAGAATTGTTTTGGGGGATCGCCGAATGACTGTTGAACAGATCGCCTCCAGAGTTGGCATTTCTGTGGCTTCTGTGCACACAACCCTGCATGACGACCTGAAAATACGAAAAGTGTCATCCAGGTGGGTGCCACGAATGCTGACAGACGACCACATGGCTGCCCGTGTGGCATGTTGCCAAGCAACGACAGCATGAATGGGACTTTCTTTTCGTCGGTTGTGACAATGGATGAGACGTGGATGACATTTTTCAATCCAGAAACAAAGCGCCAATCAGCTCAACGGAAGCACACAGATTCACCGCCACCAAAAAAATTTCGGGTAACCGCCAGTGCTGGAAAAATGATGGTGTCCATGTTCTGGGACAGTGAGGGCGTAATCCTTACCCATTGCGTTCCAAAGTGCACTACGGTAACAGGTGCATCCTACGAAAATGTTTTGAAGAACAAATTCCTTCCTGCACTGCTACAAAAACGTCCGGGAAGGGCTGTGCGTGTGCTGTTTCACCAAGACAACGCACCCGCACATCGAGCTAACGTTACGCTACAGTTTCTTCGTGATAACAACTTTGAAGTGATTCCTCATGCTCCCCACTCACCTGATTTGGTTTCTAGTGACATTTGGCTTTTTCCAACAATGAAAGACACTCTCCGTGGCCGCACATTCACCAGCCGTGCTGTTATTGCCTCAGCGATTTTCCAGTGGTCAAAACAGACTCCTAAAGAAGCCTTCGCCGCTGTCATGGAATCATGGCGTCAGCGTTGTGAAAAATATGTACATCTGCAGGGCGATTACATCGAGAAGTAACGCCAGTTTCATCGATTTCGGGTGAGTACTTAATTTTAAAAAATCGGAGACCTTAGAACTTGAATGCACCTGGTATAACTAAATCTGAGGTGGGTGCGATGAGGAAGTTCCCTCGTGCGGTCATCTGTACCTAGGCTTATCCACTACTTAATGTAACTTAAACTAAGGACGACACATACACGCATGCCTGAGGGAGGACTAGAACTTCGGACGGGTGGGAGCCGCGCAAACCGTGACATGACTCCCTAGACCACACAGCTACACCGCGCGGCGACTTCACTGGTGTCAAGTGAGAGCTCGTTCGAGGCCAGGGTGAAGGTCTGTTGTGCTTTATCATGAAAGCTGGTCCTGCCTCGGTGCCAGTGAAGGCCGCGTGCTGGTTAGAAGGATGCCTCTCGAGGGACAGCAACAACCTGTCTGCGTGTTGCGCACACTGATCTTACAACAAGAGTTTTGGTCTAGGGTGCGATTTTGTATGACAGCAAAAGCATTATCGTTGTTATCGCACGCCTCCTGACCCAAAATTTGTGCATCTGTCTGCTCGTTCGAACTCTCGTGGTGCCAAATATCAACAGCATTCCAGGGAATGTTTTCAAACATACCGCTCTTGTAACCCAACATTTTCTACAGTATATCGGTATGTTTCCCTCGCTAGCTCCATCACCAGATCTGTCTCCAGTAGAGAACATACTCCGACATTATCGGACATCATCGCCAGCGTCGTCCTTAAACAGCACTAACAATCGCCGCACTGGCTAACAAAGCGCCACAAAAAAAATGGCTCTGAGCACTATAGGACTCGACTGCTGTGGTCCATTGGTCCCCTAGAACTTAGAACTACTTAAACCTAACTATCCTAGGGACATCACACACATCCATGCCCGAGGCAGGATTCGAATCTGCGACCGTAGCAGTCGCACGGTTCCGGACTGCGCGCCTAGAACCACGAGACCACCACGGCCGGCCAAGCGCAACAGGTAAGGAACTCAATTCTACAAACTGGCATCTGACATGTTTACAATACAATGCACGCAAGTTCACATGCTTGCATTCAACGTTCAGACGGTTACGCCGATTACACAGGCAAAGGAAAAAACTTTCTGATAAACTTTTTTTTTTACTTTGGTAGATGATCTTTATAGACTTTTATGAGCTGAATCCAAATCTAGCCTTAGTTTTCTTGTATCACCCATAGTTTTCGAGCAATATGCTTATTATACAGTATAAAAATCCTGTGCTATACGGTAAATGGGGATATTAATGAAACGCTTTCTTACAAAATAAACATGGTTTGTATTTACAAAAAAATGCGTGTGAAATCTTATGGGACTTAACTGCCAAGGTCATCAGTCCCTAAGCTTACGCACTACTTTACCTAAATTATCCTAAGGACAAACGCACTCACGCATGCCAGAGGGAGGACTCGAACCTTCACCGGGACCACCCCCACAGTCCATGACTGCAGCGCCTTAGACCGCTCAGGTTTGTATTTACAGTAAGCAACATAAAACAATTATATGTGTTAGTAGAGGTTTCACTTGTCAGCTGGAATTCGTATTTTCCTTCTCTTTTTTCTTAGAAGCTTCTTGTGTAGCTTTTTCTACGATGAGTTGCTTGCTGCACTTCTCTGTGAAGTCACCAGCAGTAGTCCCCCATCATGTTGGTGTTCCAGCGGCCTTGGTAGCGTTTTTTCATCACTTTAATATCCTGGTGCAAAAGCTCTCCTTGCTAAGATCGCGGACGGAAGTTTAGGGTAGCTTATTACTTTGTTTTTTTCGAATTATGACTAATAATATCAACACTGCAAAAGCAGCAATAATGGAAATGATTTCTTGGTTCCCTCCACATCGCAACAACAGGAAATCTATAGGTTGTTTTCTCCTTTTTGGACCATTTTCTCAGATCTTCAACACACACATAACGTACCTTACGTTGCACCCAAGATTTATCTTTATCACTAAGCTTAGATCCAAAGTATGAGAGATAAACCTTTTTCACAAAGTCTGTAATGATTCTTTGGTGTTTTTGGTCACAAATTTACCACAAATGTAACAAAAACCGTCATCAGAGGTTCTACAACCATGATTAGACATTGTACTGAGCAATTGTACAGCAAACGGGAAAGTAGGTTAGGCTGACAGTAAACAAAACACCACCAGTTAACACAAAAATAGAATCGACCTCTTTTGTCACCAAATGTTTTTCAGCAGCGCTACCAACATCATCTACATTCATTACACGTCCTTTTTACATTCACCACTATTTAACAATACAGAAGCTGGTAACTTCTTTAAAAAATCGCTTAGTTTAATAAATATGACTGTAAAATGTGAAGAAATGATGGGTGATACAGTTTTTTTAAGTATCATATTAGGATTTCCTACCCCAAAAATATAAGGTGTGGTATGAATAGCAACGATGCCACGGAATAGTTTCTAAAGTTGGCACTACGAGGGACACACTGACGACAGCGCCCTCCAGCCGGTGCTCTCGAGGTCTACGAGCTCCACGGCTGCTTCAGCCCATTTCGTCAGATGCAGACAGCGAGGACACTTCGCTTCAGCATGGCACCTACGTACAAAGTTATGTAATCGTTTATCACCTTGTTTTTTGCACCAGTAAACCACGTTCTAGCCGTACCAAATTGTATTACCTCTTCCCGTTCCTACACACGCGCCGCCTCCCAGGCGAGATACAAAATTAGAATAAGGTATTTTCAGCGAAAAGTTTTTCCGTCGTTGGCCTGTGTTATTAATGTACCAGCATTTGCAATGGTTTATCTCATACTTACATTAACTTGTATTTTTTTTTAAAATTAAATATGTTACCTAGACAAACGTATTCCCGAAATTTATTTACTCTACATTAATTACTTTTCAGTATTTCAGTTTTTTGCGTCAGTGTAACACGATAACAATAACATTAATGCGTAAGACGAGAAGAGAACCTCAAATGAAATTTTGTAATGTCATGGCAATACCCACACTACTGTATGGATCAGTAGGCTGGATATTAAGGTAAAAGAAACCATGACAAGTGGAGATTTCAGGGATTAAGTTCCTTACATCACTGATGGGCTGCACAAGAGAACACAAAATCAGAAAAGGAGTCAAAAGATCTGAGATGCAGCCAATAAGAGAAAAAGTTATTCAACGAAATCAGGGTTGGAAAGTGTACGTATTGTGCTGTGTAACCTCAGAGAACCGCTCGACAAGTGATGGCATAGAATCTTACTGGAGGATGGAGTCTGGGAGGGAGGAGGAAGAGATGGTGAGGGTGGTACAGGCGACAAGCCGTAATCTTGTGCTGACAGAAGAAGAAATTCTTTTTAACTGTTGTCATACACTGCCTGTAAAAAAGGTAAAGCACTAAGAAGACATGTCAGTGGAAGTTCGTACACGTGTACACCGTCGGCCGATATGTAAATTGTTATAGCTGCAATGCGCTGTGACCGGTGGAACGCCCACTGCAGTGCATCAGCTTTGTCTGTGTTCGTTGTTCTAATCAAGCCTGGTAGGGAATATAAAGGGCGTAAACAGCGTCGTGTGTTAGGTATTCATGGTGAAGAACATTGAGATGCCGTGTACTCATATGAGACAGTTTTATCAGCACGTGAATGAGTTTGAAAATGGCCTCATCTAGGTCCCCATTTGGTCACCTTATTCAATCGTGCTATGTCCAGGTTCGTAGGTATTCAGATGTGATAGTGACCCGATCTTTCACTGGTCGGGAACATGAGGGCAGGCGCGCTTGTGCTGAAGAATGCGGTCGATCAGGTCTGAATATCCGTCTGAGAATCGCCCCATCGAGCACGGTGCACGTTATAGCCCCATCACATCTGCGGATATCGTTCGAGAGCAAGGAATGGGACTCGTTGCAACACTGTGTCATTCCGCACCGTTAGTCAGAGATTAGGAGCAGCTGGAGCAGGAAGCTGCCGTTCCACGCATAGGACGCCGTTAACACCACAACAAAAACGGCTACGTTTTGAGTGGTGTTAGGGAGGGGAAATATTGAGTGCTGGTGCACGGAGCAGGAAGCTACCGTTCCACTCATAGGACGCGGTTAACAACGCAACACAAACGGCTACGTTTTGAGTGGTGTTAGGACGGGGAAGCATTGTGTGCTCGTGAACAGAATTGCAATGCTTTAGGCGCTGAATAGTCGTTCTGTACTATAATCGTGAGCGAGTTACGGCTACCAATGGGGATGGCCCATTTTCTTATGTTTTGGAGGGGAACAGCGGTATTATTTGGAGGTTCATGGTGTAGGGAGGCATCGTGTAAGACTTCACATCCCGGCTTCTAGTACCTGATGGACCTCTGACAGCACTATACTATGTCACAGGACATCCTGCGTACTCATGTGGCAGTATGGTGGCGCCATTTTTCAACAAGACAATGCTCACTCAGATTTGTCTCTATGAGCTGTCTGTGTGAGGTTGAAGTGCTCCAGTAGCCTGCAGTGTCCACAGATACATGTGTAGGACGGGATTGGACGTCATCTTCGTCTCTGGGTCAGTATCCAGCATGTCAAGGACCAATTACTTGAGTTGTGTGCCAGCTTGCCTCAGGAGAGGATACAACACCTCCTCGAACCGAAGCAGTAAATGCATCCAGACCAAAACGGGTGGTCTAATGACACCAAATTGTCTGCAAATTTTACGAGATATTGTAGTCACTGGAATAATATCGCATACCCTCTGCACCGGTGAAGTATCTTTTCGTTTCCTCCTCCCCTTATGGGTGCTGCACTTTTTTGTTAGCCACTCAAAAATATCTTTTGATCTGAAGTAAAGTGATGTTTTTCTGCTGTTGAATGCACATATTATTTTCCCCGGTCTGCTTTTACACTAATGGCCATTAAAATTGCTACACCAAGAAGATGGCGTGCCACAGACGCGACATTTAATCGACAAGAAGAAGATGCTGTGATATGCAAATGATTAGCTTTTTAGAGCATTCACACAAGACTGGCGCCTGTGGCGACACCTACAGCGTGATGGCATGAGGAAAGTTTCCAACCGATTTCTCTTACACAAACACCAGTTGACCGGCGTTGTCTGGTGAAACGTTGTTGCGATGGCTCGTGTAAGGAGGAGAAATCCGTACCATCACGTTTTTGACTTTGATAAAGGTCGGATTGTGGCCTATCGCGATTGCGGTTTATCGTATCGCGAAATTGCTGCTCGAGTAGGTCGAGATCCAATGACTGTTAGCACAATATGGAATCGGTGGGTTCCGGAGGGTAATACGGAACGCCGTGCTGGATCCCAACGGCCTCGTATCATAAGCAATCGAGATGACAGGCATCTTATCCGCATCGCTGTAACGGATCGTGCAGCCACGTCTCGATGTCTGAGTCAATAGATGGGGACGTTTGCAAGACAACAACCATCTGCATGAACAGTTCGACGACGTTTGCAGCAGCGTGGGCTATCAGCTCGGAGACTATGGCTGCGGTTACCCTTGGCCCTGCATCACAGACAGGAGCGCCTGCAGTGGTGTACTCAACGACGAACCTGGGTGCACGAATGGCAAAACGTCATTTTTCGGATGAATCCAGGTTCAGTTTCCAGCATCATGATGGTGGCATCCGTGTTTGGCGACATCGCGGTGAACGCACATTGGAAGCGTATATTCGTCATCGCCATGCAGGCGTATCAGCCGGCGAGATGGTATCGGATGCCATTGGTTACACGTTTCGCTCACCTCTTGTTCACATTGACGGTACTTTGATCAGTGGACGTTACATTTCAGACGTGTCACGACAAGTGGCACTAACCTTCATTCGATCCCTGCGAAACCCTACATTTCAGCAGGATAATGCACGACCGCATGTTGCAGGTCTCGTATGGGCCTTTCTGGATACAGAAAATGTTCGACTGCTGCCCTGGGCATCACATTCTCCAGATCTCTCACCAACTGAAAACGTCTGATCAATGGTGGCCGAGCAACTAGCTCGTCACAATACGCCAGTCACTACTCTTGATGAACTGTGGTATTGTGTTGAAGCTGCATGGGCAGCCGTACCTGTACACGCCATCCAAGCTCTGTTTGACGCTATGCCCAGGCGTATCAAGGCCGTTAGTACGGCTAGAGGTGGTTGTTCTGGGTACTGATTTCTCAGTGTCTATGAACGCAGATTGCGTGAAAATTTAATCATATGTCAGTTGTAGCACAATATATTTGTGCAATGAATACCCGTTTGTCATCTGCATTTCTTCTTGGTGTAGCAATTTTAGTGGCCAGTAGTGTATGTAGGACGCTCTGTATAATAGTAGGTGTTTTGGTCATTAATTGCACGATTGGTTTGCCGACGTTCTGTACTACTGTTGCTGTGCTAGCTGTTCTAATTATTTCACCATAGCCACTGACTCCTAAATTATCATCCATTACCGTTATATATCCTCGCTGCGTTTGTATCTGTGTTTCTTTTCTTCGGCCATCTCATGAAGTAGAGTTTGAAACGTTGTCCAAGCCTTAGTATCTTAGCCAGCATTCAGTCTTTGTGTTTCATTACATTCCATTTAGTGCTCGTTGTCTCGTGGCATGGCGTCTTCATTCTTTAGCAATTTATCAGATCGCCAAGAGCTTCCCGTACAAAACTTTTCGTTGATTTCGAGTTGCTTGATTTACCTCTTCCCGTTGTCCATGTCTCACACCCGAATAAAATTTAGCACGAGATACAGGTTTTCTCTGAAGAACATTAAGCTCGAAATTCAGTTCCTGTTAACTGACTGCTACCAGTGCTAAGTCATTAGTAAAAACCGTAAATTCGGTTCTTTCCTTCCACATCTAGACATTTCTTTATATCGTTTGCTCATTGACTTTGGAATTAGGAAATAAGTATACTTCTGAAACTACTCTGATCCCACGTCCGTAATTCTTCTCTACCGCTCTACATGTATAGCAAAGAAGCAATACTGTGTTTACAAATAAGGGGTCAGGTGTGGTATCAAAATTCTGAGTCTAACCATGGAACAATATTGCTATCGTTAGTGAGCTTGAGGAAGAATTTTCTTCTTCGATGGTGTGAACAGCATACTCAGAACAACATGGCTTGAAAGTATACCAAACAAAGACGGATGTAGTGAGGAGAAGGAGAATTGAGAAATAACTGATGAATAAATACAAATGAATGGAAAGCTATCTGGGAAGCAAACTGAAGCATGTCGAACAAAGCACGGTGGATGCAAGAGCAGTCAGACACAGTCCAAAATGGTAGTTTTCGATAAAAGTAGTATCGTAGTATCAATAATGGTGATAATTTTAGGCAAACATTTCTGAGAATGTACATGTGGATCACAGTATTGTACGAAAGTGAATCAGAGCCTGTGTGGAAACCGGGAAAACGAAAATGCAGACCTGTTATGCAGACCTGGGTACATGTGGACAAATTTACGCCGGAAACTAGTACATCTAATCCAGAGGTACGTACAGGTAAACTTTGCAAATATTCTTAGTGTGCAATCTTAAATGACGATAATGTTCGCTCACATAGTTGTCTGCTGTTCGCTATTTCATCCGAGGCTGCTGGATGTTTTGCGCTCGCTGGAACATAGCCTTGTTTGATGTTCCAGGGCCTCTATATACGGCATTTGAGGCTATTTCCTTACAGATGATACGTCACTGAGTCGGAATTTATCTGCACGTGCCAATCAGTGAGCGTCAAATCAGAGTCATCCCACTTCGTGTGACCTCTTAATAAACACTGACGAAAGCGGATTGCACTCTGCGACTCTACCTAAGTTACGAGTCTTACGGTTAATATTCAATACTCGGATTTTTTTTTTGGTAGTCGTTCGTGACTCGTTCATTTCATCTAGGACATTAAAAGACTGCTACACTTCAAACAGAAAGTACTTTGTCTTAGTAAATTGTGTTTCCATTGAGTATTTTTGCTGACATGGATCATAACGCTCCTTTCCACCTGATGTGATTGATAAGGTTAGATGTTCTTGCTTGGGAGATGTTGTTATGAATCGTCAATGAAATTCAATAAGTGACTGGTCATACTGAAGTCATTTTTATCAGATAACTCTTGCACCTTTTCATTTAAATCAAAGTGTCACGCAACATTAAGTTCTCTTGCTCACTCCAGACAACGTTGCATTAAGTGGAATTTACCTTTAAAGACGTAGTGCCTGTTCTTGAAAGAAAGCACAATACCCCTAATAATTCCACCTGATGTGTCGGTAGCGTACCCACGTATAACACCATAGCTCTAATGTTGTAGTGATTTATTTTGCCTTTTGTTTTAACTGTTGTTAGATTGCTGAGTTTCTGTAAATGTTGTTTGTTTGAATCGATAACACAAAATTGTATACTTCTCTTTTGTAAAACCTTTGATGTCATGATTTGATTCTATGCAATTTAGAATATCTATCGTCTAAATTCTTTGTCTCATTTGGAGGGAACAAAACTTAATATATATATATAATTGTAATTTGGCTTAAATAATTCTTTTTGTAGAAATGTCAATATATGTAAATGTTATGTTGTATTTAAAATGTTTGTTTGCTGTTATGTAAACTACTGACCTTCACTTAGGGTTCTTAGTTATTTCATATGTAAATGGTTTTGTGGTTCCTCTCGGGAACGGAACTTAGTAGCGCGCGCAAAATGTGGTTGGCATGGATAGAAAGGTGGAACAAAGAGTCAGTCGTGGACGAGCTACCAAACTGTCAACCGCTCATGTAAAAATTGTGTATTGTGCTGGTGCCGAGAGAGGATTTTCGTGCCGCTTTCCTAGGCCTCGGATCGATGGATAAAGAGCTGGAATTGTTCTGGAATTGGCACCTATCATCGCCACCAAGAAATGACAGAGTCCTCCTGCAAATCTACCCACGAACATGCACTCACCACCACGTTGCGCAATCACTGAAAGGGAACCAGAGAATTGTAAATGTGTAAAGTGAAGGAACAGTTCATTGCATGTTTTAGTGTGCTGAAATATAAGGTAGCTTGTAACTGAATTTATGTACCTAGCTTGATTTATTCCTTATCACAACATCTCTCAGGTTCCTCTCCGTTTGAACTATGGTAACCGAGTGTGCTTGTCGTGGAAAAAATGGAAGCTTCAAAGCCAAACGTTGTTTGATATTTGGTAAGAAAGGAGTATTCAAATTTACTGTGGATTTGGTAAAATTGTGGGAGGCAGTAAATGTAGCTTTCTGAAAGACTCCCAGTGATTGAAACTGTCAAATTTAAAGCTTTGCAGACTTTCAAGGTTACCTATTTAATCACTGATTTGAAAGTAGAAGAATGTGATAATAAAGACAGACAATAAACCATCATGAGGTTAGTTTCAAAAGTAAATATTACTTAAGTTTGTCATAAAATGTTTTTGTTAGTAAACAATTTGCTGTTACTTTTAAAAATTAAGAATTCTTAAAACTGAGGTTTATAAAGTTTTAGCTTAGTTAATGATCATAGTGTTCCCTGTTGTAAATTGTAAAAGGTGAGTCAGATTCTTACAAGTATGTCAGTATTGTTTCTCACTGCAGTAAGAATCGTGTACTGTATTCGTGGAAAGTTATATAGCCATGCTTGCTAAGTACTTGTTTCTCTTGTGTATTTGAAGTGCATATTAATAGTGTAACGGAATCCACAGTTTGTATATTGTGCTCATGATAGATAACAAATAACAGAAACACGACTTTCAATGAAAACAGTAACTTCTAATATTCAGAGGACAGTGAGAAATAGTTTCCTAGTGAATTTTTTTATTGCCATGTCAATTATAAACGTAATTGGTAAAAGAAAGACTAAACCTATTCCCAATCTAAAATTTTGCAGTGAACGTTATTCACATCTCTTGTCAGATAGGAAAATGTTTGAAAAGTAACACTGAATCTAGGTCCAAGTTACGATTGAACAGTGAATATTAATAGTAATGTTATAGAGACCATTCAGTTTTACTAATTCCTGAAGGTAATAATGTGTATCGTTATCTGTTATATTTATGCAAATAGTTTGTTCTGTTCTAACTGTCAGCTCCAACCTTAACTTTAACATATGCAGGTGCCAGAGTTCATTGCACTCTCGTGTGTCAAAGTATAGGTTGCGTCAGTCCGGCCTCGTTACTCGTGCCTGTTATGTTTAACAAGAATGACAATCACTCTCATGCCTAATTAGGCTGGCGACAGTTTTCTTTATTCTTTGAACAGTGTAGATGGGTAAAATATTGTTCATTACCGTTTAAATATTTACGTAATTCTGACTTTCAGTTCTGATAAGCGGCAAACCTATGTTTATAGCATATGTAGACTTAGGGAAAGCTTTTGACAATGTTGTTGGAATACTCTATTTCAAATTCTGATGGTGGCAGGGGTAAAATACAAGGAGCGAAAGACTATTTACAAATTGTACAGAAAGCAGATGGCAGTTATGAGAGTCGAGGGGTATGAAAGGGAAGCACTGGTTGAGAAGTGAGTGAGACAGGGTGGTAGCCTCTCCCCGATGTTATTGAATCTGTATATTGAGCAAGAAGTAAAGGAAACAAAAGAAAACTTCGGAGTAGGTATTAAAATCCATGGAGATGAAATAAAAACTTTGAGGTTCGCCGATTGCATTGTAATTCTCTCAGAGACAGCAAAGGACTTGGAAGAAGAGTTGAATGGAATGGACAGTGTCTTGAAAGGAGGATATAAGATAAACATCAACAAAAGCAAGCCCGCATCTCGTGGTCGTGCGGTAGCGTTGTCGCTTCCCGCGCCCGGGTTCCCGGGTTCGATTCCCGGCGGGGTCAGGGATTTTCTCTGCCTCGTGATGGCTGGGTGTTGTGTGTTGTCCTTAGGTTAGTTAGGTTTAAGTGGTTCTAAGTTCTAGGGGACTGATGACCATAGATGTAAAGTCCCATAGTGCTCAGAGCCATTTGAACCATTTTTTTTTTTTTTGAACAAAAGGAAAATGAGGATAATGGAATGTAGTCGAATTAAGTCGGGTGAAGCTGAGGGTATTAGATTAGGAGATGCGACACTTAAAGTAGTAAAGGAGTTGTGCTATTTGGGGAGCAAAACAACTGATGATGGTCGAAGTAGGGAGGACATAAAATCTAGAATGGCAAGGAATGCGTTTCTGAAGAAGAGAAATTTGTTAACATCGAGTATAGCTCTAAGTGTCAGGAAGTCGATTCTGAAAGTATTTGTATGGAGTGTAGCCATGTATGGAAGTGAAACATGGACGTTAAATAGTTTGGACAAGAAGAGAGTAGGATCTTTCGAAATGTGGTGCTACAGAAGAATGCTGAAGATTAGGTGGGTAGATCACATAACTAATGAAGAGGTATTGAAAAGGATTAGGGAGAAGAGGAGTTTGTTGCACAATTTGACTACAAGATGGGAGCGGTTGGTAGGAGATGTTCTGAGGCGTCACGGGATCACCAATTTAGTACTGGAGGGCAGCGTGGAGGGTAAAAATCGTAGAGGGAGACCAAGAGATGAATACACTAAGCAGATTCAGAAGGATGTGGGCTGCAGTAGGTACTGGGAGATGAAGAAGCTTGCACAGCATAGAGTAGCATGGAGAGCTGCATCAAACCAGTCTCAGGACTGAAGACCACAAAAACAAGTCACCCCCGCTAGGTTCAAATGGTTCAAATGGCTCTGAGCACTATGGGACTCAACTGCTGTGGTCATCAGTCCCCTAGAACTTAGAACTACTTAAACCTAACTAACCTAAGGACATCACACACATCCATGCCCGAGGCAGGATTCGAACCTGCGACCGTAGCAGTCGCACGGTTCCGGAATGCGCGCCTAGAACCGCGAGACCACCGCGGCCGGCCCCGTTAGGTAAATCGCGGTCAACATAACAAATCCTTTCAGAGGGTAACTTTGCTCTGCTTTTTATACTATAATTGCTTGAATAAAAATAATTTCATTATACGAACTGCCTCCAGCTTTGAGGTCATGGTATAATATTAATAGCGGAGGGAGGTGTTATACACGTTATAGTAGTGCTAAAGTTAAGAATTTAAGCAAACACCAATAAATTGCAAATAAAACCACCAGTGGTCACTTTCTACCTAGAGCGGGAAAGGGCCACGGAATGTAACATGTGCCATGTAACATTGCGACGGTTGGCAACTGCTAATTCAGATGTGGCGCACGAAAATTACCAGTGAAATGCGTAAGTTTAGGCTGCCTAAGTAGATATTTGGGTGTCAGTGACGCAGGGTCGATTCTCGTCACGTCTGCACCCCGGGGCAGCGGGGGGCCGGTGTCAGTTGCCACAGCCGCCTCCGTGCGCAGACTGCGGCGCCGTCGAACACGCATACGTAAGGCCCTGCCGCTAAGACGGCGCCGTAATGGCCGGGGCGGCACGTCCGACCCCAATGCAGACGCCCTTTCTATTCGGCGGGCTTTGTCCTCCCGGGGCATGGACCACTCGGCGGAGTGCTGGCGCCTGCGCACTACAGCCCGCCGGCGGCACGGGGGGCCGTAAAATTTCTGCGCCCTCGCACAGAGGCGGCGGGCACACCGCGGCTTTTAGCAGTAAAGGCGCCGCGAATGGAAATGGAATCGAAAAATTTTAATGACGCCGAGAGCGAGCGGCTGCCTCGCGAAACGCTCAGGGAGGAGTGGACTTTGTATGCGAGGTTGATTCTTTCGGCATCACCGACCAGGCATGGCTCCAACAAAAGACGGTCTGATAGACGTTGTGCCAGTGCCTCCCCGAAAAAAGAAGAAAAAGAAAGTACTGGGTGTTCAAAAAGTCAGAATAAATTTGAAAACTGTATAAATCACGGAATAATGTACAGAGAGAGGTACAAATTGACACACATGCCTGGAATGACTTGAGGTTTCATTAGGGGAAACAAAACGTTCCAAAATTGTCCCACAGATGGCGCCTCATCTGATCAGAATAGCAATAATTAGCAGAACAAAGTAAGACAAAGCAAACATCATGTTCTTTACAGGAATTGCTCAATATGTCCACCATCACTCCTCAACAATAGCTGTAGTCTAGGAATAATGTTCTGAACAGCACTGTAAAGCATGTCCGGAGTTACGGTGAGGCCTTGGCGTCGGATGTTGTCTTTCAGCATCCCTAGAGAAGCTGGACGATCACGATACACTTGCGACTTCAGGAAACCCCAAAGCCAATAATCGCTAATCGCACGGACTGAGATCTGGGGACCTGTGAGGCCAAGCATGACGAAAGTGGCGGCTGACCACACAATCATCACCAAACGACGCGCGCAAGAGATCTTTCACGCGTCTAGCAAACGGGTGTTTTTTTGTTCTTATAAAACCCATGTCATTCCAAGCATGTGTGTCAATTTTTACCTCTCTATCTACATTATTCCGTGGTTTATTAAGTTTTCAAATTTATACTGACATTTTGATCACCCGGTACTTTACTAGAAGCAATTACCTTTTGTACACATGGGACCACATCCGATCAGCTTTTCTTGAGGCCAGTCACTTTCCAGCTCTAGTTGTTCTATTTTGAAATAACTACTTCATCCCATTGTTTTGCCCTATTGCTACTATTGAGCGTTCCCGGGTTCGATAACCGGCGGGGGCAGGGATTTTCTCTGCCTCGTGATGTCTGGGTGTTGTGTGCTGTCCTTAGGTTAGTTAGGTTTAAGTAGTTCTAAGTTCTAGGGGACTGATGAGCATAGAAGTTAAGTCCCATAGTGCTCGGAACCATTTGAACCATTTTGAACCACTATGAAGCTACCTCACAGCTAAAAATTGCTCACTGGCGCTCTGAGTACTTCATGCAAACTTAATTAATTATATAGAAAGTTCATCCACTTCGGGATCCGAGAATCGCTACGATTTTTATCTGTCTAACATTCTGCATGGTGTCTGTTTGTTATAAGTCGTGTCTCCCTACCACTTTCGTGCAACGACCCTCTGAGCGTGTTTTATTGGGAATTGACTGGTTTGAACCTGGGACCTGTTGCTGGTAAGGAGATTCCAGAGCACACATAACATGTAGATTTCAGTGAGACTAGCGACGATATAATCAAATACTTAATGATTAGCTCCACTGCACTCCTTGCAAAAGAATCTTAATACTAACTAAATTTAGCAGAAGGGGTTCAAGGCTTTCCTATTTTTAGTTAGCTGCAAAATAACGTCGAAAAAGCAGTTAAGTTTACAATCGAAATGTTTATTCTACTCACAAAACATTGTTTATATATTGTGCTATTGATGCAAGGGAATATTTTAATACAGGATGATAAAAACCAACTACTTTTCCTAATTCTACAACGAATCGAAGGATGATCTATGCAATATCACATCTATAGACTTAAATTAAGTTTCATAAAAGAGAAAACTATCAAAAATGATTTACAGTGACCCTCAATTATCTTTAATTACTTAATTAATTTGTCGTAAATTACAGTGGCGGATGTGGTTTCTCAATAATTATATAACAGAAAAATCATTGCGTTTCAGATTTTAACTTCAAGTAGCTAACGTGAATACGATGAGGTTTAATTGACGATCGACACTAGTATTACGTGAAAAGGGGACGTAACAGATGAGACTTCTGCAGTTGTGAGCGAGGCCTTATGCGCTCTTATGCGGCATCACATGTGTTCATTACTTTGTCGGTGCTTAGTCAGCGTCAGGGGGCGGCAGGCGGCGCAGCTCCACACAACTTGCCGTCTCGGTAGCAACTCTCTAACTTCTCTTAACTACAGTTTACTGAAGTGGGTTTAAGAAAGAGGTATCTGGCTGTGCTTTAAACAGACCAATCAACGTTAACCTTAAGCTCCACTTACAAAAATTCTGTCTATCCAATGAAAAACGTTATACTTTTCGTGGTGGGACAATGTTTTTAATGTTTGCAACGAAACCGAGACGAGACACAGTCTCACGCTAAAACTTGCTGCTGGTGTAGCCCTTTTAGTGTTATCCTAAGATCTATACTGTTCTTAAGGAGGGCTCTATCTTTTAACATGGGCTGGGGGTGGTCTTGGCGATCAGCCGGAAATGTGGGTGCCGTCCCTTATCAAAGGGCCTTCTAGCTTACACGGCTTTGTTATCGGCTTCTGTTCTCCTCTCTCCCCATGGAAGTGCGTCTGTTTCACGGTGGGAAGGTATGACATGCATTTAGGCGTTCTTGTGTTAGTCTGTGGTATTCCACTTGCTCACTTGTTGATCGTATTCCTTGGGTTAATTTAATGTCAGGATTTATTCGGAGCTATGTGACATACTGCTGGATTTGCTATCATGTCAGGGCTTTCATGGAAAGTGTTGGATTTTCCTAACACTTTACATCTGTTACTTGTAACCCCTCCCCCCTCCCCCTCACTTATCGACTTTAATGACAGTTAAAAAATAAACCGCATGTACCTAATCGAAATTTGGGAAAAGCAATTCTCACCAAAGTTAATCTGTCGGTAAAGAGGGACGAAGGTTTACGTCTAAATGAAAGGAACAATGCAAATGAAATTGGTGGAAATTAAAGCCAATAAAGAAAGTAAACGTGTTGTCGTTACGTTAACAGTTAACTGGCGCTAATTAGATATTTGAGATTTGGGGAAAATTACGGTCGCCAGTGCTATGGACAACTACTATAATAACTTAAAAAGAAAGGTTAACACACTTATAATTAGCACTAAAAGCATGGCAACTGAAGGTTGACACGTGTTGCGTGAAAACTCAATGTTCATCACAACTAATAAATTTCGCTACACTCTGACTTAATTTAGCAAAACAATTAATAAAACTGGAAAAATTAAAGTTAATTTAGTGACTGAATTAATAGTGAACTTTGTTTCTGATGCACCACGGAATTAAGTAATATAAGGTTAGTCTTAGGTTACCTCAACAATCACCTCAAAAGCAACTTGAATCTATGCAATTTAGAAATAAGAGATTTAGCTTTGAACTTGAATTAAATGATTTTGAACAATTAAAAATAGTAAAATTTAGTACATACCAAGCTGAGCTGAAATCATATGTAAGTTAAAGATGCCAACAAAATTAGCACTCTTAATTTGTGCTAGTGTAATCTTAATATAGTTTTCTTTGGTTGTTGTAGACAGGTAGGAATACTTTAAGTGAACTTTGAAATTAAAGTAGTCAAATGAAAGATATTACTTTGATGCTGGCGTTTAAATTTCAACGACACTTGGACTCATTTCGGAAAAGAAAGGGACCGTGCTTGGTAATGCAATTGGGACAATCAGCAACATAGGTTCTTCCTAAGTTGCTGTATTTTAGTGATACAAATGGAACAGTTTGAAAAGCTGAGGTCTGCCATACAGTTCTAAAACTTTACGTGCTTTCAATCTTCCTTGTTGCTTGATTGAAGGTTTGAAGTCGTCAATCAAGGAGCTGGCGACAATCGCTTATTGTCGGCCGTCGCTGTTGCAGAAGCTGGATCTTGGCGCGCCTTCACCTCGACACGGTCACCAGGCGAAACGGGCTATTGCTGTGCGCCAGCCAATGCTTCCCGTCCGCAACACCGTGCCAGAAACTATCATAGCAAGTCCAGCACAATTACTTGCTGCCTATCTTTGGAAGCGTGGCAACTCGTGGAAGGGTCACTCAGAATACCTGCTCCACCGCCCTACTCCAGCCAGATTCTGCTCTGCCCGCAACTCCACGATTGTAAATACTTTTGTTCTCCAAGACCTATCCATATAATCGTTCGTAGCATAGTTTTCCCTATGCAAGACCCAGCGTAAAAATACAAATGATATTTACAACAAAAAACAACTATACATTACATAAATGCATAAATATATATAAATATACAAATTGTTAAACAATTACAATATATAAAGATACAGAAATATCATATCTTCAGGTAAACAAATAAGGAAAAAATCCAAAGTACAATAGATGGAAATGGGAGGACATGCATTTCCCTCATTACATACTAACATTCATTCTGACAAGATATCGGTCCCGGAAAATTCAATACTTTCGAGAATGTTTTAATTTTGAAGTTGGATAATGAATGACAAAAGAAACGTATTTTTCCTGTGGTAGAATGACGAATCAAGAATTTTCTGATTATTTTTCCTATTCTTGTACTGTGAAATCTTACTTCTTGCCAAATTTTATGATTGTATCTGAACCGGTACTACACGACAGGTTTTAATGAGTGCGTTAACGAGTATCAATATATGCGACATAAATGGTTCATCGTTTGACTGCAGTCACTTAGAAGCTTAACTTTTATACATCACCAAGGCACCGAAATCTCAAGTATGTGACAAAAGTTTCAACTTGTTATGTCTACCCATTTCTGATAAAAAAGTTTATTAACTGACAAACGAACCGAAGGACATTCGCCTAACCCATGCCATAATAATTTTTTGGAACAGAGATTACAAATTTGCAACCAGTGATTTTTCCCTTTACTTTCACTGTAAAACCTTTCTTCTTTTCAAATGTTATGATTCTAGGCCAACAGGAAATATCCTACTATAGGTTTTGATGAGTGAATTTGCGGGAATCAAAATATATGACATAAATGGCCGTTCTTGATGAGAAACGAACATTTATTACAGTAAAGCGTCTGTAGATCTTAGAATGTGAAATAAATTTCAATTTGGTACGTCTACCCTTTCTTGAGCAAATTGTGTCTTAACAAAAGGATGGAGGGACGTCTACAGACTTAGTAACCTCTGGCGTTCCACAGCGGAGTGTTATGGGACCATTGCTTTTCACAATATTCATATAAATGACCTAGTTGATATTATTAGAAGTTCTGTGCGGCCTTTCGCTGTTGATGCTGTAGTATACAGAGAAGTCGCAGCATTATAAAATTGCAGCGAAACGCAGGAAGAACTGCAGCGGATAGGCACTTGGTGCAGAGAGTGGCCACTGACCCTTAAGATACACAAATGTAATTGTATTGCGAATACATAGAAAGAAGGATCTTCTATTGTATGGTTATATGATAGCGGAGCAAACAGTGGTATCAAATACTTCTGTAAAATATCTGGGAGTATGCGTAGGCAACGATTTGAAGTGGAATGATCATGTAAAATTAGTTGTTGGTAAGGCGGGTGACAGGTTGAGATTCATTGAGAGAACGCTTAGAAAATATGGACCATCAACAAAGGAGGTGGCTTACAAAACACTCGTTCGACCTATACTTCAGTATTGCTCATCAGTGTGGGATCCGCACCAGGTCGGGTTGACAGAGGAGATAGAGAAGATCCGAAGAAGAGCGGCACGTTCCGTCACAGGGTTATTCGGTAAGCGTGATAGCGTTACGGAGGTGTTTAGCAAACTGAAGTGGCAGGCTCTGCAAGAGAGGCACTCAGCATCGCGGTGTAGCTTGCTGTCCCGCGACTGGAACAGGAAAGGGAGGTAATGGCAGTGACACGTAAAGTGCCCTCCGCCACACACCGTTGGGTAGCTTGTGGAGTATAAATGTAGATGTAGAGAGACAATCGGATAACAAATTAGAATTTCTTCCCGTGTGATGTGACTGCAAATTCACAGTTTTAAGATTTTTTCCTTTACTTGTGTGAAGCCTTGCTTCTTGTTAAATTTCAAAAATTTTGGCCATCCTGAAGTACCCTATATTATTTGATGAATGAGTTTGCGAGAGTCAAATTACGTGATATAATGTTGGTATTTTTTGATTCCATTTATTCAGAAGCTTCAATTTTTTGCATCGCCAAGGCACCTAAAATTTCAGTGTCTGATATAAATTTCCACTTGATTCGTCAACCCTCTTCTGGTTTTCAAGAGTGGGACTGGCAGGCAGACAGACAGACGGAATTGATCCTGTACGGGTTCCATTTTTATCTTACTGAGGTGCGGAAAGCGTTTTCATATTAAGACGCCGACACAACATGTGTGTTTCTACTTTAAATAGCTGAACTAACGTTTTCAACAGCGCTGTGTGCCTTTACAGTAATACAACGTGTATAAGGGGCACTTTTTCCTTTTTAACGTAAGGATGTTAGCCAGTAACTACTACGGTTGAGTGAAAGGATGCCATCACGTGTGGCATACTCTACATCTACACCTATACGCCACAAGCCACGTTGCTGTGTGTGGCGAGGATATCTTCCGTACCAATGCCACAGCGCTTTTGTCCTGTTCCAGTCGCGAGTAGTTCGCAGGTAGATCGATTGTTGGTAAGACTCAGTCTGGGCTCCATCTCTCTGATTTCATCTTCCTAATCGTTTCGGTATGTATACGAAGAAGGGAACAATGCATTTGTTCACTCTTGTAGGAACTCACGCTCTCAGAAAGTTTGCAGTAAACTAAACCGTGACGCAGAAATCCTCTCTTCCTGCGTCAGCGACTGCAGTTGATTGACCATCTTCGTGACGCTACCGTGGTTACTAAAAGGGACAAACGAAGCGGGCTGTTCTTCTTTCGATCTTATATTGTCCTCTGTCAGTCCAGTCTTGAATCGATCTTATATGAGGAGCCATGTTCAAGAATTTGTCGAACGAGAGTTTGGTAAACTACCTACTTCATCGATGGACCACATTTCCTGAGGTTCCTTCCAGTTAACCTCCGTTTCGAAACAGCCTTTCTCGCTTTGCAGTTTGAATTTATGCTCAACGCAGGATTCGAACCTGCGACCGTAGCGAGATATTAATTAAAGCTGTTTGTGATCAATGAGCAAAATGAAGAACATCCACAGTGGTCACAATGCTACAAGCAGAACGAAGTTCAGCGTATTACCTGATGTACACTACTGGCCATTAAAATTGCTACACCAGGAAGAAGAAGTGCTACATATGCAAAATTTAACCGACACGAACAAGATGCTCTGATGTTGCAATTTTATCTAAGTATTCCAGATGCCCTGACAGAATTGAAAGTAAACATTTAGGAAGCTATCAAGCTAATTACAGTGGTGGTATGAAAGTTGAAGTTGTAAAGATAAATTTTGAAAGGTCTGTCTCACAGTAAAATGCTACGTACGTCAGTTTCCTACGTGTCGGTGACCACAACAATTTCAACAAAATTGGAGAATGGAAAACCGCATGGTAAATACAGCCAAGTATAAAAGTTGGTATGTACTGGTCACATTCAGAGGAGATTGGGAGCAAGGCTCAGGCAGCTCATGACTAAATTAGGAAGGAAGCAACCTGGTGACGAAAAGCCTACTGGGGGTAGGAACAGCCTAACAGCTGATGCAGACATATTATGGGCATTGTATAAGGCAGAATACAAAAAGTGTGATATGAGGAAGACATTTTCGACATTGATTTTTCATGCAATGTTGACAGAGGCAAGAACATGAGCACATTTTATGATCACCTGGTCCATAGCCATAGTGTTACTACAATAAATCGAAAAATACAAGAAAATTTATAACCACAAACACAATTTACCTGCAGCAATTATGGAGGAAATTAAGACAATATTTATAAAGTTATCAAATGGAATATTATTGGAAAAATGTCTACATGGAAAAACAAAATACCAATAAAGTGTGAATAATAAAAGGTGGATTCCCCATTCCGAGGGGGTCTTTGTTTAAATTAGTGCTCTACATTTGGATTCTGTGATGCAGTAGCTATTTACAATAAAGGAAACGTTCTGAAGAGTATAGCACTAAAACCAGGATGAATTACTCTGGGAGAAAACTTATAGAGATTCCACTGGGCCTTTGAAAAATATTTTTTTTAAAACTAATTCCCTAAAATATTCCTTGACATGCTGCCATCCTGTACAGAGGCCATGAATGTCCTACACTGGCATTCAGAACAGATGTACAGATAAAAGAGGAATCTTCGTTAACGCAAAAAGTGTTGTTGGAGTTATTAATGTAGAACGATAAGGAAGAAAGTAACAGCACAGCGCTGCCCGAAGCGACAGCAGTATCCCCTGTGTCGGGAGCTGACGACTCCCTCCACATTGCACCTCACCGGCAGGTGCGCCGTCTAACTGGAAGAGAATGCCCAGGGAGTTAGCGTACTTGACTTAACTCCGGTGCCCAACTCAAAGTTAGGTTCTTGATCTGCGACCTGCCGACCGCAACCCAAGGCTAAAATTTCTGCTTCACTCTCAGACGCGAAACGCTAACTTTGAGTTGCTGCGTCATTAACAGACAGAAGCGTTCCGTTTATCCAAGACAACTGTACCCTGCCTCCCTAAGCACAACGTTTATGGCGCCACTCGCCGAACAACATAATCTCTGAGGTAGTTGTCAGCACTCGAGAGAGAGTTTAACCAGTAGCCACTACCACGTTTGTTACAAAGAGCCCACATAGATGATGAGACAAGAAAGCACATTCACATTTGTTAAAAAGTTATTCGTTTTTTTCAGTTTCCTAAGCATATGAATGTAGTGTCGGCAGAACTTCGAGGGACATCCTCAACATTGTTCACGTGGTGTTGTAAGGCGGTAATAAAATTCATTTACACTGTGCTGATTATAAATTGATATTTGATGATGTTATGCTTAATTATTGCAGAAACCGTTAACACAAATCTTAGTACCATTAACTGAAACACATAGGACCATTTAAATTTTTGTTTTTCAGAAGTTTCTATGCACTTTTCTGATAATTCGCCCAGCAAGTAAACAGTGGTAGGTAAATGCCAACGCACGTTAGGCGCAATCAGTTCAGTACCAATTAACTAGTTTTAAGACTAAAATTTAGCGTAGAATTATATATATATATATATATATATATATATATATATATATATATATATATATATATATATATATATATATTGAAAACCGTGACCTACCTGACAAAAAAATCAGCTGGAATGTACTTAAAATGTTAATTAGATTTCATTGAAACTGTACAGAGCAGTTCCTCAACACAATCCAGCAATCCCTTATCACTGTTTACAAATGGTTCAAATGGCTCTGAGCTCTATGGGACTTAAGATCTTAAGTCATCAGTCTCCTAGAACCTAGAACTACTTAAACCTAACGAACCTAAGGACATCACGCACATCCATGCACGGGGCGGTATTCGAACCTGCGAGCATAGCGATTACGCGGTTCCAGACTGAAGCGCCCAGAACTGCTCGGCCACATCGGACGGCCGATTGTTAACAGCCGAAGTCTTCATATACAGGGGGCGTAAAAACAAATTGTCCAAAAGTATAGGGCAGAATGACAGCATCAAACGAAAGAATATGACTATGTGAACTAAGGATCGTAGTTACATATTTTGGGCGTTATGTTACTCAAAATGAAAAGTAATTCAGAGAAAATGTATCCGTGAACGTTTGAAGTAACAGTGACAATGAGAAGTAGAAAAACCTAAAACTTCACATGCACTTGTATGGTGCTTAGCTGACGAAGCACACACCACTTCTTTAGAAATCAAAATAATCACATGTGGCATATTTCATGTTACAGCTTGTCTCGAAAAGGTCGAAGTAAATGGAAAAAGGGTACGCTCTTGTACAAAATACTAGTCACCACTCAATTAACATGAGTACGTCGTACCAAATGTATAAACTAGCCACAGCTATTACGCTGGCGATGCAAGGACTGCTGTATTCTTCGAAAAACACCAAGAGTAGTCTGAATCACTTCTGCTGCTGCTATAATGCGAACTATCAAGTCCCGTTTTTCCTCAGCTGGTGTTGCATACACACCGCCTTAAATGATTCACGAGCAGAAAAGTTCCAGCGGTGCCAAGTCTAGCTAATGCGGAAGCAACCGCAGTGGCCCATTTTTATGTGAAAGCTCTTAAAGTTTTTCAAATAAAACAAACGTTATTACACTACGGGCCATTGAAATAGCTACACCACGAAGATGACGTGCTACGTACGAGAAATTTAACAGAGAGGAATAAGATGCTATGATACGCAAATGATTAGCTTTTCAGAGCATTTACACAAGGCTGGCGCCGGTGGCGACACCTACAACGTGCTGACGTGAGGAAAGTTTCCAACCGACTTCCCACACACAAACAGTAGTTGTGATGCCTCGTGTAAGGAGGAGAAATGCGTGCCATCACGTTTCCACGTTTGATAAAGGTCGGATTGTAGCCTATCACGACTGCAGTTTACCGTATCGCGACATTGCTACTCGCGTTGGTCGACATCCGATGACTGTTTGCACAATATGGAATCGGTGGGTTCAGGATGGTAATACGGAACGCCGTGCTGGATCCCAACGGCCTCGTATCACTAGCAGTCGACATCAGAGGCATCTTATCCGCATGGCTGTAACGGATCGTGCAGCCATGTCTCGATCCCTGAGTCAACAGATGGGGACGTTTGCAAGACAAAAACCATCTGCACGAAGTTAGATGACGTTTGCAGCCGCATGGACTATCAGCTCGTAGACCAAGAATGCGGTTACCCATGACGCTGCATCATAGAAAGGAACGCCTCCGATGTTGTACTCAAGGACGAACCTGGGTGCACGAATGACAAAACGTCATTTTTTCGGATGAATCCAGGATATGTTTAGAGCATCATGATGGTCGCATCCACGTTTGGCGACATCGCGGTGAACGCACATTGGGAGCGTCTATTCTTTATCGCCATGACCCGGCGTGATGGTATGGAGTGCCATTGGTTACCCGTCTCGCTCACCTCTTGTTCGCATTGATGGCACTTTGAAAAGTGGACATTACATTTCAGATGTGTGACGACCCGTGGCTCTACCCTTCATACGATCCCTACGTAACCCTACACTTCAGCAGGACAATGCACGACCTCATGTTGCATGTCCTGTACGGGCCTTTATGGATACAGAAAAAGTTCGACTCCTGCCCTGGCCAGCAAATTCTCCAGATATCTCACCAATTGAAAACATTTGGTCAATGGTGGCCGAGCAACTGGCTCGTCACAATACGCCAGTCACTGCTCCTGATGAACTGTGGTATCGTGTTGAAGTTGCATGGGCAGCTGTATCTGTACACGCCATCCAAGCTCTGTTTGACTCAATGTCCAGGTGCATCAAGGCCGTTATTATGGCCCGAGGTGGTCGTACGTGGTACTGATTTCTCAGGATCCAAGAGCCCAAATTGCGTGCAAACGTAATCACATGTCAGTTCTAGTATAATGTATTTGTCCAATGAATACCCTTGTATCCTTTATTTCATCATAGAGTAGCAATTTTAATGGCCAGTAGTGTAACATGCTACATCTATATTTATGATGCCTGTGTATCTGCAGCTCTCTTCCGCTTGAGGTCTCCGAATAGTAGCGTTAAGCCTGGTGGTGTGTAACATATCTATGTCGGTGCATGTGAAACAGCTTGCTGTAATAAAGTTTCGATTTCGATAGGCTTCGTTCAATCAACGAAATCAAACATTCTACGCTGACAGTACCAACAAAATGGAGTGGCTGGAATTCTGCTTCTCGTTCAGTATGGGTCTTCTGAAACTATCGATTCCATTTTGACATTTGTGGGATCACGAGCAACGCGCACAATAATATCGTGGAATGAGGCAATGCAGTGTTGATAGGCCACGAGCTTACCAGTGTTGAATTTGGACACGTTCTTGTAGCTGTTTCTCCTTGATAAACGAGAGAGCACGATCTTCTCACAAACCAGCACATCGGCACGCAATTCCTGGGAAAACACACTGTGTATTTGTTCTTTATATACTGATTGTAGATGGGTATGTTCCTAAATATTGTGTACAGCTGTGCTGAAGCTCTAGTAATATGATATTAAGGTCTGAATTAGAGGCCATGCCGATTTGACGTTTGTAACAGGGGATACCCTTCCGTGCTGCAGCACTTTTAATGGCTATCAGTTCAGTAGCGAGCGTTGTCAGGCGTTAGCGAGGTCTGTGGTAGACACGCTGGTGTGGGAGCTGAACAAAGGGACTGGCGCATCATTCACTCAGTTTGTTACTGGACGAAGCCTGCCTCGTGCCATTTCGATATCACGCCGCTTTTGGTTTGGTGTGTGACTGGATAAGACAGGAATCAGCACCGATTTCATAAACAGATATGTTGGGAAACTCAGCTCGTTTTGTTCGCCTAAGAGTGCCTAAGGGCCGCAGATACTGGCGCCCATGTTGGTGGCCTGTTCTTTGACTTGTGAAATGGTATCAATACGATTCTCCACCAACACTCAGGAACAATATAGCAATTTACTTTACGTCGGCCACGTTTTGTGAATGGAGTGAGAGATCCCAGGAGATATATCTCACGTAGTTATTAGCTCGCTGTGAGATGAAAAAGTAACATGGGGAATACTCAATGTAGTCATATTACGGTTTCTATGTCAAAACACATAAAGGGAGTATTTTTAGTAAATATTTTATAAGGTGCCAGTATTGCACATGGTCGGGAAGGGGGAAAGACGTTTTTGCATTCGGCTTATTAAGACAAAGTACAGAAGGTCGAGCGGTCAGGACTTTTGAGTGGGCATCCAGGGCTGTCGTTAAATGATAGAACAAAAAATTAAGTGAAACATCCTGGCAGATTAAAACTGTGTGCCCGACCGAGACTCGAACTCGGGACCTTTGCCTTTCGCGGGCAAGTGCTCTACCAACTGAGCTACCGAAGCACGACTCACGTCCGCTACTCACAGCCTTACTTCTGCCAGTATCCGTCTCCTACCTTCCAAACTTTACAGAAGCTCTTCTGGTTCGCAGAAGAGCTTCTGTAAAGTTTGGAAGGTAGGAGACGGATACTGCCAGAAACCAGAAGAGCTTCTGTAAAGTTTGGAAGGTAGGAGACGGATACTGGCAGAAGTACAGCTGTGAGTACCGGGCGTGAGTCGTGCTTCGGTAGCTCAGTTGGTAGAGCACTTGCCCGCGAAAGGCAAAGGTCCCGAGTTCGAGTCTCGGTCGGGCACACAGTTTTAATCTGCCAGGAAGTTTCATATCAGCGCACACTCCGCTGCAGAGTGAAAATCTCATTCTGGAAAAAATTAAGTGAAATAAAGAGAATATGTTTCAATGTATGGAATACAAAGGACGCGCCTAGTGTCGGAATTCACCAGGTTTAGGCAAGTCTAGGAGGTACAACAACTAACTGAAATGAGCAACGGAAGAGGGAGGCGGGGGCGGTTCATGATAGTTGATGTCGGTGGCCACTTATGGAGCTCAGAGGCAGAGGCTCTGTCTCCAAAGAAAGGGGTCTGTTCTGCTCCAGGCGTATGGCGTCTCTTGTCAGCAGATTTAACTGGAGCACAGTGCATCGGTTCTGAAACGCCGGCAACAGAGAAAGTTGGTCTGGGAGAGAACTTGTAAAGATTTGACAGGCATTTAAAATAATTTTTTCAAACCAATTCCCTAAAATATTTTTCACTGACTGCCACCAAAACGAATTGGAAAATGATTCAGATAAGATATCTGTATGGTGAAAAAAGTGGCATTTGTCCCTGAATAAAGAGAAATGAGAAGTTATTCACATGAGTACTAAAAGAAATCGCTAAATATCACTACGCGATAAGTCACACAGATTTGAAAGCTGTAAATTTAACTAAATACTTAGGGATAACAACTATAAAGAACCAAACTGGAAGGATCACATAGATAATGTTATGGGTAGAGTGGACAAAAGACTACGATTCATTGGCAGAACACTTAGAATATACAACAGGTCCACTAAAGAGTCTGCTTACATCAAGCTTATCCACCCTATTCTGGAGTACTCCTCTGCGGTGTGGGATCAGCAACAAATGGGACTGACGGATGGCATCGAAAGTGTACAAACAAGGACAGGTCGTTTTGTATTACCGCGAAGTAGGGGAGATAGTGCCACAGACATGATACGTGAATTGGAGTGGCAATCATTAAAACAAAGGCGTTTTTCGTTGCGACGGGATCTTCTCATGATATTTCAGTCACCAGTTTTCATCTTCGATTGCGAAAACGTTGTGTTGGCACCCACCTACGTAGGGAGAAACGATCATAATTGTAAAATAAGATAAATCAGGGCTCGCACCGAAAGATTTAAGTGCTCGTTTTTTCCCGCGCGCAGTTTGAGAGAGGAACGGTAGAGAGACAGCTTGAAGGTGGTTCATTGAACCCTCTGCCAGGCACTTTATTTTGAGTAGCGGAGTAACCACGTAGATGTAGATCTTGATGTACAGTATTTCTTATTGGTTACGGAGATACAGCAAGGCTCATTTCGGATGTTAGTCCTCTAGCTGTTGCAGGTTTATTCGTCAATTGTCGTCTTTCTTTTGTTGAATCTGTGAAACTGTGCTTGAGCATACATGGTTTAGTTATTGAATTCTGACTGTGATTTGTTCCCCAATCATTCCATATCGAATACATTTGAGATTTGGGAGAATGCTGATATCGACCCGTGCACGACAAAGCGCGATGGCAGTATAATCCCAAAAGCTGCTCACGAAAATGCGATATTTAATGGAGTCATATGTCGGATTATATCAATCAAAGAGAGAAAGTGTTAAGCGCTTCCGATACCTCTTGGATTAGCGACCATTTGTATGCCGTTCCGAAAAACGAATAATCTATAACTACCCTACAGCATAGGACCAAAATTTAAAAGTAACGCGCTTCCGCCAGCTCAGGCAAATGGAGCAAGTTAGCTGGTTCTTTTGCTTTAGGTGTGGTGTGAGATGTGTCTTAGCCGCTTATAAAATAATCATCAATTCAAGGGCTATTCCTGACAAAATTCTCAGAAATCATGAATTTTCGATATGAAAAGCATGAGTTTAGGAAGATGGTCATTGTACAATTTCTGGTCATAGCAGTTTAATTTTTAAGATGTAAGATGATATTGTCACGGAATTTCAATTTTTGTCGATATCATTATCTGTTACTGAGATCCAGAGATTCAAATTTATCGTACTTACATAGACAATGCAAAGAACGAGTTTCAGCCGTTTTTGTACCCAGGAACGCAATAATAAAACCAAATGGATAACATATTGCCTGTAACGAGTAATGTTCGGATTATCAGCCGAGTGGTGGCGTCGTGTTTTCGAAACGTTTCAATGAGTTTCGTACCCATCATCTTGTGGCGAAGTGTCGGGATGCTGCTACTCTCATCTGCTACTTTCCCCTCTTTGGGGAAGTGTGAGTGGGAGTTTGTAGCCTTTCGGCTCTTACTCCCCTGTGTACGTGTGTGTGTGATTATTTCTGTAGTTTTGTGGTCTCTATGAAATGTGATGGTTGTTCTGTTTGTGTCTGGTACTTGCCTGAGGTGGGTGAGAGATTGGTGTTATATAGGAAGGAGCAGGATTAAGGGATTGGGTATTGGAAGTTTATCTTCGACTTAATTGTCGAAGATCATCATGGGGAGCTTGTGCTTGTCGCGGAACATGTCATACCGACATAGGGAGTGGATGAGGGCGTTTCCAGATCTGGATGAACCTTCATAGAAGGCCCTTGCCAGATGTTGGAAACACTCTCTCAGGAGTGGGATTTCAGCTGTGACGTGAAGATCATCTATGGAGAATGCAAGAGGTAAATGCAATGCCCTCCTGAGGGCGCGGTTCTGGAGCCTCTGGAGTTTGTCCAGGTGCTGCTTCTCCGCGTATCCTCAGACAGGGCACACAATTCCATTACTGGCCGGATCAGGGCCTGGTATACATTTACTGCTACTGGGCAGGGAAGGTAGCTGGTTAAGTTCAGAATTGGGTATGGGATGGACATTCTGGCGCATACCTTCTTTTGAACCTCGTCTATGTGGGGTTTCCACGTAAGACGAGAGTCCAAGGTTACGCCACGGTACTTGGCGGTTCTAAGCCAAAGGAGTTGGGTTCCATTTAGGTGGAGATGGAGGGAAGGACGTTGAGGATGTTCGCGCCCTCCGAGCCTGCGGGTGATCAGTGTAGCCTGCGTCTTTTCAGAGGTGATGGTGATACGCAGCGATGGGCCCAAGTTTATGGGTCATCTAAAACCCTTTGTAGCGTACGGATGACGAGGTCCTTGTTCGCATTACTCATGTAGAAGGCTGTGTCGTCTGCAAACTATGCAGTATGCACCATGGGGGCCGTTGGTTTGTCCGCAGTGTACAGAATGTACAAAACGAGCCCCAGGACCGATCCCAGTGGCACCCCAGCACGAATATGCCTTTTGGTAGAGGTGGCAGTTTCTGCTTTGACGGAGAAAGTTCTATAGCTTCTGATCAGCTTAACTATACTCCCGGGAAACCCTTGTGTGTACAGCTTGTAGAGTAGCCCTATATGCCATGCTGAATCAAAGGCTTTGCGTCTAGTAGCACTATCCCGCAGTAGCCTCTGTGGTTGAAGCCCTCTGTGGCTGCTTCCACTACTCTGAAGACTTGTTGTGGGGCAGAGTGGTTTTGTTGGAAACCGAATTGGAAATCCGGCAGAAGTTGCTCCTCTCTGGTGATATGTTCTTGTACGGGTCTTAGCAGGAGGCGCTTATAGATCTTTCTGAGAGTTGGCACGAGGCTAATCGACCTGTAGTGCTGCGGGAATAGAGGGTCTTTCCCTGGTTTGTGTATCGCGACCACTTCGCATGTTTCCAGCAAGCTGGGAACTCGCCGGAACCCGAATTGGAAATCCGGCAGAAGTTGCTCTCTGGTAATATGTTCTTGAATTGGTCTTAGCAGGAGGCATTCATATGCCATGCTGAGAGTTGGCAAGAGGCTAATCGGTCTGTAGTCTTGCGGGAATAGAGGGTCTTTCCCTGGTTTGTGTCCCGCGACCACTTCCACATGTTTCCAGCAAGCTGGGAACTCGCGGGATCTAATAATCTCTATGAGGATGTTCGCGAGGTGTGTGGTCGCTGTGGGTGGGAGATTTTTGACTAACTGATTGGTGACACTGTCGTGTCCTGGAGCCTTTTTTGTAGGGAGGGACCTAATTACTCTTGCCACATTGGAAGCGTGTATTCGTCATCGCCATACTGGCGTATCACCCGGCGCGATGGTATGGCGTGCCATTGGTTACACGTCTCGGCACTTCGAACAGTGGACGATACATTTCAGATGTGTTCATACCCGTGGCTGTACCCATCATTTGATCCCTGCAAAACCTTACATTTCAGCAGGATAACGCGCGACCGCATGTTTCAGGCCCTGTACGGGCCTTTCTGGATACAGAAAATGTTTGACTGTTACCCTGGCCAGCACATTCTCCAGACTCTCGCCAGTAGAAAACGTCTCGGCAATGGTGACCGAGCAACTGGCTCGTCACAATACGCCAGTCACTACTCTTGATGAACTGTGGTTTCGTGTTGAAGCTGCATGGACAGCTGTACCTGTACACGCCATCCAAGTTCTGCTTGACTCAATGCCCAGGAATATCAAGGCCGTTATTATGGCCAGAGTTGGTTATTGTGGGTACTTATTTCTCAGGATCTATGCACCCAAATTGCGAGAAAATTTTATCACATGTCAGTATAATATGTTTGTCCAATGAATACCCGTTTATCACCTGCATTTATTCTTGGTGTAGCAATTTTAGTGTCCAGTAGTGTGAGTCCGTGTGCGTCCTCTTCCTGTAGACCGAGTGTCCCAACATACCGTCCAGATTTTTCTTGATCAGAATATCCAAGATTGGAAGGCAAACATTCTCTTCTAACTCTTTGCTGAATTTTATGCTGTCATGTATGCCATTGAGATGGCGTAGGAACTCCTGTAGTTTTTCCTTACCATGGGGCCACACTACAAAAGTGTCGTCTACGTATCTACATCTACATCTACATCCATACTCCGCAAGTCACCTGACGGTGTGTGGCGGAGGGTACCCTCAGTACCTCTATCGGTTATCCCTTCTATTCCAGTCTCGTATTGTTCGTGGAAAGAGGGATTGTCGGTACGCTTCTGTGTCGGCTCTAATCTCTGTATCTGTAGAACACCTTTGGCTTATGGTGGGCGGTGTTCAGTGCCACATCTTCAAAGTGCTCCATGTACACTTTGGCAATACCTGGGACTAGGGGGACCCATGGCAACACCGTGTGTTTGTTCATGGAATTTCCCACCACATTTGAAGTACGTTGTGGTTAACACGAGACGAAAGAATCTGAGTGTGTCCTTATCGAAGTGATCTTCGAGTAGAGCTAAGGAATCACCCCGGGTGAAAAGAGAAGTGACATCAAAGCTGACTAGTAGATCCTTCTCGTCCAAGCGTAACCCTAGGAGTATCGTAACAGGTTCAGTCGAGTTCTTGACATGGTGAGGGCAGCGACCCACGAGTGATTTTAACAGCTGTGTTAGGTGCCTGGCTACGCCATACGTCGGAGAATCTGTGGTGTTCATTACAGGACGTCGTGAGACATCCGCGTTATGGATCTTCGGGAGGACATACAGTCGCAGTGGAGCTTGGTGACGGTGTTTCTGTCAAGTCCTGAGCTGCTGAGAAGATCGATGGTCTTGCGCGTAACAGAAGCAGTTGCGTCTTTCCCCTGTATGCTGGATCTCGTAATAAGGTCTCGATCTTCTGCCAGTAATCTTCTGACTTCAATAAGAGTGTCGCATTCCCTTTGTCTGCTGCTAAGACCACTATACCCTTGTCATTGTGAAGGTTCAAAAGTGCCTTGCGCTCTTCTGCCGTAATGTTGGTCATTGGCATTCTTGCTTTCTCGAGTACCCTGCTGGTCTCCCTCAACACTTCCTCGGCTGCTCTCGGAGGGAGTGCACGTATCGCTTGCTCGACGTCGCTGATGATGTCACGTTTTGGTAACGTTCTTGGAGTCGGAGCAGGCTTTTCGACAGCATGGAGACTGTTGGCTCATCCAGTGCTCTCTGTGTCAGGCTGAAGATGGTCTTAATATTGCTGGCTTTCTCCTCCTGTTGTCATCCACCCGGAAGTCTGAAGAATTTCTGGCACTGTTTGTTGGTGGCTTTCTTCTTGTGGAGCTCCCTGCTGGCGTACGTATTGCCGTCCAGCGACTCCCAGGTGTGAGCTGAGAGAGTGGAAGCCAGGTACAGGTGGTGAGTGAGCGAAGTCTTGGCGTTCCTGTCGAGGTCCATTCTGGTAACGCATGTATCTTCCCGTACTAAGGCTGAACCAGCCCGTCGTAATATACGTTTTGTCCTCGCCGTGTTGACAGGATGCCGCAAGTTTGCAAACTGCGGCATCACTTCCTTATCCCGATACCTTAGCAAGTAGGCTAGTCTGCTCAGCAGCTTTCCGTTCTTGATTCGTAGATTCTTCAGCATCTCGTAGCTCCGCTGGACATCCAACCCGTAGAGGTGTGATATATGTCCGACAGAATAGACACAATATCCGTGTACGTATATAGTTCTGGCAATACCGGCCATGACCTTCTTCTTCTGTGCGGATGCACACACATTCCCCGAACTCTTTTGGGACTTGGTAAGAATGTCTTCCACGAGTAATGAGTGTGTTGGGGTGGGGCACTGCGAATGTAGTGTGTGATCATACAAGGTGAGATTGTGGGTCTCGCGGGAGGCGTCCGCGAGATAGTCCCTGCTGTCACGCTATTCATCTGTGTCCTCGGTAGCTCAGATGGATAGAGCGTCGGCCATGTAAGCAGGAGATTCCGGGTCCGAGTCCCGGTCGGGGCACACATTTTCACCTCTCCCCGTTGGTATATATCAACGCCCGTCAGCAGCTGAAGGTATTACAATTACTTCTCAATTCGTTCTGGTCGGCTGAAGGTCATGAATGGTGTCTGTTCCTTCGGACATGTCCTAAAGAACAGGCACCATATCCATATAAGTACAACCCAGTGATTCTACAGATCGATGTGGGAGAATGGATTGCACTCGCACGGTACCTGACGTCTTACAAACGTGCTCCCTGCCGCCGTTGGATAAGCAGCTGCAGCAGCAAGTCGTATAACCCTAGCTTACTTATTTGTTAGATAGTTTAATTAATTTCTTTGCGTGTTTTTGGGTACTTGCATTGTTTAATTCATATATTTCGGGCGTATTATAGTATTTGACAGTTGTAGCATCGCGCTTTAGTGTTTACTTCGTAGATTCTTATTTAAATTGCGTGTGAGTTTCGTATAGGAGGTGCAATTTCGAGTTTTAGTTACTGTAATCGTAAATTCAGCAGATTGTAGCGCAGTCGTTAGGCATTTGTACAGGTTAGTTAATACATTCTTTGCGTGTTCCGCTTGCGTTATCTAGGCACGGACTCGTGTTTCGGTAACTATTGTTAAACATCGATTAGAATGGGCAGGGACTGCGATTGCTGTGTTCGGATGAGGGCTGACTTGGCATCCCTTCGCTCACAGCTGCAATCGGCGCTGACTTCGGTCGCGCAGCTTGAGGCTGTTGCCAATGGGCACCACTGTGGTGAGCCGGACTTGGGTATCACGGGAATGTCAACCTCGTCCCGTCTGTCCCCAGATCGGTCTGCCGCTGTGGTTGCCCCGGTTGCTGCCCGCAGTGGGGCTGAGCCCTCGCCTGTGGTTGATTGGGAGGTCGTTCCAAGGCGTGGCAGGCAGCGAAAGGCGTCCCCAGAGGCTGATCAGAAAGCCTCCCCGGTGCGTCTGACAAACCGGTTTCAGGCACTGTCTCTGGCTGAGCCACATGCAGCTGCATGCCCTGTTTCAGAGGATCATTCTCAGCCTTCAAGGTCCGGGCAATCGCAGAGGGTGGGCTTACTGGTAGTTGGGAGCTCCAATGTTAGGCGCGTAATGGGGCCCCTTAGGGATACGGCGGCTAAGGAGGGGAAGAAATCCAGTGTGCACTCCGTGTGCATTCCGGGAGGAGTCATTCCTGATGTGGAAAGGGTCCTTCCGGATGCCATGAAGAGCACAGGGTGCAGCCAGCTGCAGGTGGTGGCACATGTCGGCACTAATGACGTGTGTCGCTTTGGATCTGAGGAAATTATCTCTGGATTCCAGCGGCTATCTGATTTGGTGAAAGCTGCCGGTCTTGCTTACGAGATGAAGGCAGAGCTCACCATCTGCAGCATCGTTGACAGAACCGACTGCAGACCTTTGGTGCAGAGCCGGGTGGAGAGTCTGAATCAGAGGCTCAGACGGTTTTGCGACCGTATTGGCTGCAGATTCCTTGACTTTCGCCATAGGGTGGTGGGGTTTCGGGTTCCGCTGAATAGGTCAGGAGTTCACTACACTCAGCTGGCGGCAACACGGGTAGCGGAGGCTGTGTGGCGTGGGCTGGGCGGTTTATTTAGGTTAGAAGGCCTCGGGAAAGTGCCGGATGGGCTGCAATGTCAAAGGGTGCTAGGCAATTACAGGACGTGCTTGGATCAAGGAACAGTCGGAATTATAGTTGTAAATTGTTGTAGTTGCGTTGGAAAAGTCCCTGAGCTTCAAGCGCTAATAGAAAGCACAGAAGCTGATGGCAAAAATACTTGTTCAAAACCGGTGGTAGGCAGAAAACGTCTTCCGAGATTGTCCTAAATGCATTCTCCGAAAATTATTTCGAGCAGTTAGTCCACGAACCCACGCGAATTGTAAATGGTTGCGAAAACACACTTGACCTCTTGGCCACAAACAATCCAGAGCTGATAGAGAGCATCATGACTGATACAGGGATTAGTGATCACAAGGTCATTGTAGCTAGGCTCAATACCATTTCTTCCAAATCCATCAGAAACAAACGCAAAGTAATTTTATTCAAAAAAAGCGGATAAAGTGCCACTTGAGGCCTTCCTAAAAGACAATTTCCATTCCTTCCGAACTGACTATTCGAATGTAGACGAGATGTGGCTCAAATTCAAAGATATAGTAGCAACCGCAATTGAGATATTCATACCTCATAAATTGGTAAGAGATGGAACAGATCCCCCGTGGTACACAAAAAAGGTCCGAACGCTGTTGCAGAGGCAACGGAAAAAGCATGCGAAGTTCAGAAGAACGCGAAATCCTGTAGATGGGCTAAAATTTACAGACGCGCGAAATTTGTCACGTTCTTCGATGCGAGATGCCTTTAATAGGTTCCACAACGAAACATTGTCTCGAAATTTGGTAGAAAATCCGAAGAAATTCTGGTCGTATGTAAAGTACACAAGCTACAAGACGCAGTCAATACCTTAGCTGCGCAGTGCCGATGGTACTGTTATCGACGACTGTGCCGCTAAAGCGGAGTTACTGAACGCAGTTTTCCGGAATTCCTTCACCAGGGAAGACGAATGGAATATTCCAGAATTTGAAACACGAACATCTGCTAGCATGAGTTTCTTAAAAGTAGATACCTGAGGGGTTGCGAAGCAAGTCAAATCGCTTGATACGGGCAAGTCTTCAGGTCCAGATTGTATACCGATTAGGTTCCTTTCAGATTACGCTGATACTATAGCTCCCTACTTAGCACTCATATACAACCGCTCGCTCACCGATAGATCTGTACCTACAGATTGGAAAATTGCGCAGGTCGCACCAGTGTTCAAGAAGGGTAGTAGGAGTAATCCATTTAACTACAGACCTATATCATTGACGTCGGTTTGCAGTAGGGTTTTGGAGCATATACTGTATTCAAACATTATGAATCACCTCGAAGGGAACGATCTATTGACACGTAATCAGCATGGCTTCAGAAAACATCGCTCTTGTGCAACGCAGCTAGCTCTTTATTCGCACGAAGTAATGGCCGCTATCGACAGGGGATCTCAAGTTGATTCCGTATTTCTAGATTTCCGGAAAGCTTTTGACACCGTTCCTCACAAGCGACTTCTAATCAAGCTGCGGAGCTATGGGGTATCGTCTCAGTTGTGCGACTGGATTCGTGATTTCCTGTCAGGAAGGTCGCAGTTCGTAGTAATAGACGGCAAATCATCGAGTAAACCTGAAGTGATATCAGGTGTTCCCCAGGGAAGCGTCCTGGGACCTCTACTATTCCTGATCTATATAAATGACCTGGATGACAATCTGAGCAGTTCTCGTAAACTGTTCGCAGATGATGCTGTAATTTACCGTCTAGTAAGGTCATCCGAAGGCCAGTATCAGCTGCAAAGCGATTTAGAAAAGATTGCTGTATGGTGTGTCAGGTGGCAGTTGACGCTAAATAACGAAAAGTGTGAGATGATCCACATGAGTTCCAAAAGAAATCCGTTGGAATTCAATTACTCGATAAATAGTACAATTCTCAAGGCTGTCAATTCAACTAAGTACCTGGGTGTTAAAATTACGAACAACTTCAGTTGGAAGGACCACATAGATAATATTGTCGGGAGAGCCAGCCAAAGGTTGCGTTTCATTGGCAGGACACTTAGAAGATGCAACAAGTCCACTAAAGAGACAGCTTACACTACACTCGTTCGTCCTCTGTTAGAATATTGCTGCGCGGTGTGGGATCCTTACCAGGTGGGATTGACGGAGGACATCGAAAGGGTGCAAAAAAGGGCAGCTCGTTTTGTATTATCGCGTTATAGGGGAGAGAGTGTGGCAGATATGATACACGAGTTGGGATGAAGTCATTACAGCATAGACGTTTTTCGTCGCGCGAGACCTTTTTACGAAATTTCAGTCACCAACTTTCTCTTCCGAATGCGAAAATATTTTGTTGAACCCAACCTATATAGGTAGGAATGATCATCAAAACAAAATAAGAGAAATCAGAGCTCGAACAGAAAGGTTTAGGTGTTCGTTTTTCCCGCTCGCTGTTCGGGAGTGGAATAGTAGAGAGATAGTATGATTGTGGTTCGATGAACCCTCTGCCAAGCACTTAAATGTGAATTTGCAGAGTAGTCATGTAGATGTAGATGTAGATGTACAGACAGGGAGCGATGTCGGGAGACTGTCGCCTCTGATATCGCTCGCGCCCCGCCACCTACTGCCGAAACACTAGAACAAGTGCTGCAAGATCTAACAGGTTCCATCTTGCAAGCAGCGGAGTAGGCCACGCCCTCTCAAAGGGACTTGCCGCCCCCGCAAATACCGATCCCGGAACACCTGCTAGCTCAAATTCGACATAAGGACAGAGTGGCAAAAGAGTGGAATATCACCAGAGATCAGGCCACCAGAAGTCTGCTCAATCGTCTACAGAGAGAGCACAAGGTCGCGCTTAGTGAGCACAGAAACCAGCAATGGCAAAACCGCCTCAGAGCTCTCAAAGTAGACGATCACATACTATGACAAGCAACCAAGCAATTCACCAAAAGACACGCTAGGATGCCGCCACTGCACGGCGAGCGGGGTCTCGCCTACAGCCACGCTGAAAAGGCCAACGCCCTCGCGGACTCCTTCAAGAAGCAGTTTCAAGCTGCAGAACCACAGGATGAAGAGCATGAAGAGGTAGTCCGTCGTCAACCGGCTGTTTCCCTCAGCGCTGAGTAGGACTCAGAGGACGAATCCACACCTTTCGCCACCGAGGACGTGGCAAAAGTAATGAGGTCTCTCCCCACAAAAAAGGCGCCAGGACACGGCAGTGTTACCAATCAAATAGTTAAAAACCTCCCACCCTCGGCGATCACACAGCTCGCGAACGTCTTCAACGATATTACTCGTTCCCGAGAATTCCCAGCTTGCTGGAGACACTCGGAATTGGTCGCGATACACAGACCAGGGGAAGACCCTCTATTCCCGCAGCACTACAGGCCGATTAGCCTCTTGCCACCTATCAGCAAGATCTACGAGCTCCTCCTGCTAAAACCCATACAGGAACATATTACCAGAGAGCCACTTCTGCCGGATTTCCAAGTCGGATTCCGCCAGAACCACTCTGCTCACATCATGAGAGTGGTTGAAGCAGCCACAGAGGCTAGTGAGGGATAGTGGAACTAGACGTAGCCAAAGCTTTCGACTGCGTATGGCATAGAGGGCTACTCTACAAGTTATACACACAAGTGTTTCCCAGGTGCATAGTTAAGTAGAGCAAAAGCTATATCACGAATAGGACTTTCTCTGTCAAAGTAGAAACTGCTACCTCGATCAACGGGCGTATTCGTTCTGGGGTGCCACAGTGATCGGTCCTTGGGCCCGTATTGTACAGTCTGTACACTGCGGGCACACCAAGAGCCCCATTGGTGCACACAGCGTAGTACGCAGACGACACAGCCTTCTACACACGTAATGCGAATAAGGACCTGGTCGTCCGTAGGCTACAAAGGGTTTTAAATGACACAGAAACTTGGGCCCGTTGCTGGCGCATTACCATCAATTCTGAAAAGACAACGTTGTACTCGCGTCTTTTACGTGGAAACCCCACATAGACGAGGTCCACAGGAAGGTCTGCGCCAGAGTGTCCATTCTATACCCACTCCTCAACTCAACCAGTTCGCTTCCCTGCTCTGTGGGTGTGAAAGTATATCAGGCCCTGATACGGCCAGTAATGGAGTATGCATACCCTATCTGGCGATACACGGCCAAGCAGCACCTGGACAAAGTCTAAAGGCAGCAGAACCGTGTCCTCAGGAGGGCACTGCGCCTACCCCTGGCATCCCTACTGACGATCTACACGCCTCTGCTGAAATCCCACTCCTAAAAGAGCGCTTCCAAGATCTGGCAAGGGCCTTCTATGAAAGCTCTTCCAGTTCAGGAAATGCCCTCATCCACTCCCTAGATTGGTATGACACGTCCCGCAACAAGCACAAACATCCAACGATGATCTTCGACGACTTCGTCGAAGAGAAAATCCCTACATCCAATTCATGACACTCTTCCCTCCCCAATAATATCAATCATTTCGCAAACCCCAGGCAAGTACCAGACACATACAGATCGTACCATCCCGACACTTCTCCAGAAGATAATGGGCACGAAACTCACTGAAACGTTGCGACAAAACGACGCCACCACACGGCTCATAACCCGAGAAGAATTCATCAGTGGAGTACGCCGACAAAGACTACAATCGCATATATTGCCTTTACCTTCTTTGGACATTCATCTATAAACACCATTTTCCCACTTTGGGATATCTGTGTCTGTTATCATGGTACACAAGGAAAATATGACTGTTGGGTACCAACGGTACGAGTTGTGCGGATGGCGGCTTTTAAAATTTATATTCCTCCCAAATAGTCGAAACTTTTACCATATGTCCGTAACACGTTCGTTTCAATATTATTAACTGTTAACGAGATCCACAGGGTCAAAGTTACTCTACTTATGCATGTAAAATACGCAAGCAATATCCGACCTGAAGTAGTTTTAAGTGACTTAGTGAATGTTTTTCAAGCATTCAAGCATCATCTGAAGGGTTATGAAGTCGTCAGACACTGTTGTGTGCCAGAATGTTTACCATTTTTTTTTATGACGCGCTGCTCCTGGACTATAATTGGCACTTCACACCTATACAAATACATACAAAGTGTTACTGTAGGGCCAAATAATTGCCTAACGTGGGTCTCCACTTTCCTGAAATGAATTCAGAATGACAGTAAAAAAATATATACAACTTAAAAGACTGCAAATTATGTAACGTATTTCTCATAACATATTTACTCTTTTAAGATACAAATCACAACCGGCCGATTCCGATGAAATGCGATCGATCGACAAAGCATCCTGAAAAAAATGTGAAGCAAAAGGTTTTGTGTTAACGTACTACTGTGTGGGCTTATTTTTTGTTTATATGTGACAAAGTATGTAAAAATGTCGATTTATGAAGCAAATTGTGAGAACTTACTTACCCTGTAGTATTCGTTTTACATAGCAGCATACACTTCAATAGCAGTGAAAAGAAGGAAACCCGCGAAAAAATGCTCCTTTCGGAGAATAAAAAGACGACTATGTGCCTCTTTAAGAAACTCTCACCTAAAAGTGGTGAGCCAGCTTTCAATCCCCAATTTTTCTGTAAGACTGTCTAAATGACTAATAAATTCGCCTTTTATGCAGCGACACCGAGTATATTATCGCAGGTGCTAGTTACGTAGAAGTTGTATAATGGAAACGCTAGATAATACTGCAGACGAGTTCCTAGCCACATAGTACCAGAATCCAGAGACTTTACTCTTGTTCTTACTAAAGCATGTTCGATTGGTGCAGCGCCCGTCAGCCATACTTCGTTTGAACGAGCAAATGCACAGAGTGTGCAAGAACTATAAGGTTTCTTCCTGCGTTCCACATACACGAATTTGGCGGACTTAACATATATACAGCGCCTACCCTTTACATTTGTAGCGGATGCAATACTTTCGAGAGACAGAGAGAGAGAGACGAAGTCACGAGATTGGGATTTTGTCTTTGGCTGATTGCAAATCGAGTAAGTTCATTAACAGTGTATTCTGAGAAACCTGCCCTCCCTCCTAAGGCTATCGATAACACTCGTAACACACACAATAAATCCGACGAAGACTCACTTGTGGAAACATTTTAAAAGACGATTTTCTGTAAATGTGTGGTGTCTTATGATAAACTGTCAGATGGCTGGTCTCATTATGTATCTGTATTGCCTTACAGGCTCTCTTTATGTAGACTTTCTTGACACCGAGCTTTCCGCACTGTTAGATGAGACACTTTTCACTGCAGGGTTAAGTGTACTCTTCCAATATGATAGAGTCCTTCACATTATAGTCGTCAGGCAACACATAGTGTAAACCTAACATTCTCCGAAGGCTGATTCAGGAGAACTGGTCACGTATCTTGGTCTCAACTTTCGCGGACCTTAATGCTATGCAGTTTTGTGTTTTCGGGTGTGTGAAGGTTGTAAAGACATTCGATAATATTTTTTTCTTTTGTGCATTACCTTGTCATAGTATGTATGTATCATTTATTTCAACTATTCTTTATTTGTTAATATGTCACATTGTTTGTTCATTCATTTTGCTTCTGTTTTATGTTTTATATTGTACGAATATTAATGTTCTGTTTTTATATGCTTGGTAAATCTTTGGTTAGGCTAGGAGAAGTACTGTGACAGAGAAAGAGAGAGAGAGAGAGAGAGAGAGAGAGAGAGAGCGAACGACTATCGATAGAGAGCGTGCGAGTAGTAGTTGTATCGTGGTCGGTTCGCGGGTCAAAAAAGTTGCAAATTCCGGCGTGAAAGACGGTGATACGCGGAGGAAGAACTAATTACAGTGCGTCCGCTGTGTTAACAGGAGATCGAACATTACTAAGTGAACAGTAAAACCTGAAAAGTATATCGAGGGTTTCCGGTGACGATTTTACAAAATGTGTGAACTTGTGACAATCAGCCAAGAATGAGATACCATTGTCGTGTGGAGACACTAACTGTGAAAGTGGAACAAACCAAAATGTTAAGTAAAAGAACAGTGCTGTGATTTGATCAAGAAACATTTATTATATCGTCCAAACTGCCTTAAAGACGACAACGTAAATTGAAGTGATGTTTAACGGACTGTTATAGTGATAAACACATGTGACTGTTTTCCTGTGACAAAACGGTGAAAGAACTATGCGAAGTATTGGCATTAACCGGATATATATCGTAAATACTAAAGACATGGCATAATTCCGACCCACCCGCACCGCATGATTAATAAACTTTTAATAATAAAAAGGCGCGCGCTTAACGGCAACGCACACAATGGAATTATTATTATCGCGCCAGTGCTGCCAGCTGATTCGACTACAACGGAGACGTGGACCACCGCCGTAACTGGAATATTAATTAAACAGGAGGGTCCATCATTATCTTCACGCCACGAACCAGGATTCACCTCACACATCGTCCGCGCGGACCACCGCTGACGTCATCGCACTGCCTGCAGCAACAGTTAAGACATTAAAAGAAAACTATTACGCTCTCTCTCATTTCAAAATTAATAACAATTGCAGTTAAACTAACTATTTTAAAAATACTGTCACAATATCTCAATTTTGTTTAGTCCCAATAAATATTCTTTCCATTATTTCGTTTTGTTGACACTCTTGAAAACCCGCCAAATTAAAGTTCAATTAATAATTTTCTTTCAAAATTCTTCACAGACATTTTGCTGCTCATTGTAATCTTATTTTAATGTTTGTTTGTAACTTCATTTGGAGGGATTACTTATTATATTTTTTGTGTAGCAAAATTAGCTACCATAAAATTAGGTATATTACCAGCTGATGCTGTCCGCCATTACTACTTAAAAACTGCACCTATTTTCTCGTTAGCTGTCAGCTTCAAAAGAAAATTACGTATTTCGTGGGCATCTAGCAGATGCGCGATGTCTATATAGGCCCCTACAATAATTTGTTTTAACTTTTGCAGGTTTACTGGAATTATATTGACTTTAATTGTTCATTTGGCCCTGTTAAAGTGATATACCTTATCTATATAATAATTGTACTGAATTAACTAATTTATTTTCTTATTATGTAAACATTGGCATACCATATTTAGATTAAAATTGACGTCCTATTGGCCTCACATAATATTCTGCATGTTCTGACAAAGACTATACAAATTTTTTTTTGTCCATGACTAACAGGGTTATTCAGATTCCTTGTAGAGGTCATGTTTTCTTATTTTAAAAGGTTTCTTTTTTTTAGAAGTAGGGAACCAGTTTCTTTACGAGATGCTGCCTACAAATAAAAAGTAAACAAGAGATAAGGGACCCCTCTGATTATGAATACTGCTCCACTCAAAGAGGAATACCAAAACAAACTCAGAAGTGGTACACATGGCATTAACGAGGGAATCCCAAGATGCAATGAAGTTGGAGCTGGAATTTAAGAAAATCAACTTTTAATTTAATCACAGGCTTTGCTTAATACCTTCTGATATTATTCGTTTCGGTAATACTATACTGTAACGAGTAAGAGCTTACGTATGTTATACGCGAAGCTTTATTCGATGATAATGAAGATGATATAGTTGGTTCGTGGGGCGCTTAGTTGCATGGTTAACAGCGCCCATAGAGATTCCCAATCGTTTCACTGTCCCATATCTCTGCTTTCTGGAATGACGAAGAAATGATGAGAAATACACACACCCGGCCCCTGGGGTGGCGAAAATCCCCGACCCGGGCGGGAATCGAACCCAGCATCCCGTGATCCACAGGAAGCATCTCTATCAGCCAGAACTCGAGCTGCTGACGCTTTATTCAAGCTTTACTAGAAACTACTAAAATAGTCAACCTCACTTTTTGGAAATATTCTGCGCAAATGAACTGTGGAGTAAGGCCGGAAACCCCGTGAGACTGTTCGCAGATGACGCTGTAGCGTATAGGACGATCGCATTCCCAAATATTCAAACGTGCAAAGGTGTGTGAATTTCTAAGGGACCAGACTGCTGAGGTCATCGGTCCTTAGAGATACTCTTAAACTAACTTATGCTAATAACAAAACACACACCTATGCCCGAGGGAGGACTCGAACCTCCGTCGAGAGGGGCTGCGCTTGCATTTCCAGGAAACCATTGCGAAGTGTGGGAGGACGTGGAATGAATCGAAACTCGGATTGGCAGATGACATCCGACGTAAATAAATGTAGTTAACAGTGCTTAATCAGATGTCACAACTCATTACTGGTCGATGATACTATCGCCGATAATCACTACACGTATATCGATGTATTCGTCGGGAGCGACCTCAATACAAACAGCCATGTAAAACTAGTCGCTGGAAAATTGGTCGCCAGCCTGAGATTCGTGGGAACTATCACACGTAATTTTTCAACGACAGAAGTAGATTACAAAACAGCTGACCGGCAGGTTGCTGTGTACAACCGACGCTTTCTTGAAAGGAGGCCTGGCGCTGCCTCGGTGCCAACGGGAAATACGGGCCCTGCACCGGAACACCGTGACCGTACTTACCTTGCGCGACGTACAGCGCAAACACTCGGCGACGCCAGGGCCATCATGAAGTGGGTTTGTCGATGAAAGGATACTCACTGAAGTCCTTACCTCTATGATGCATTACCTAGCGGTCGTCTGTATATAAACGCGCAGCTAAGAAATACCACATTGGAGTGAAACAGCAACTTGCTCCCCGACGCATACAGTCGTTGCAACTCATAAGGCTTGTAGTGTCACGTAATTTCACGCACAGTGAAAGGCCAGTATACGACGGTTGTCCAAAAAAGTAAGTTCCGTTTCCATTTCTATCCGCGGCAGCGCTACGTTCGCAGTTCTGAGCATGCACGGCAGTTACTCTGACTCAAGGAGAAGACATGTAAGTCATTATCAGATCGCTGCTGCCTACGTGTGCTATGTAGTGCTTCTTCATCATGTCAGTCGTAATTGAAACTGCCGCTGCATGTGAAATCAGATCTGCGATTCGTTTTCTAAATGCAAAGAAAATTAAACCAAAGAAAATTCATCGGCAAATCTGCAAGGTTTACGGACAAAATGCTATAAGTGATTCAATGGTTAGAAGATGGGTCAGACTGTTCAATGAAGGACGTGATCAGGTGCAGGATGAAGAACGAAGTGGACGTCCGTCCGTGGTTACTGATGAACTGGTTCACACAACTGAAGAGAAGATTAAGCTAACCCTAAGTTTACACTTAGTGCCCTTGCAATGGAAGTTCCGCTGATCTCACGATCACTAATTCATGAAACTGTTACTGAAAAACTGAAATTCTGAAACGTTTGCTCACCTTCGGTACCCAAAATACTTACTGAACAACACAAAAACAACAGATCGGCAGTGGACTTCAGTTTTTGACACGCTACAAAGAAGAAGACGATGGTTTTCTTTCTCAGATACTCACGGGGGATGAAATTTGGGTATCGTACGACACCCCTGAAACAATACGGTAATCAATGGAATAGAGGGACACTTCATGCCCAACGAATGATAAGATTAAGCAAATCTTGGCGCCTCGAAAAGTCGTGCGTACCGTTTTATGGGACAGAAAAGGCATTTTCCTGATTGAGTTCTTACCACGAGGCCAAACAATCAATGCACATGGTTACTGCGAGACCATTAATAAATTGCGCCGCGCTATACAGAACAAAGGCCGAGGATTACTGTCAAAAGGTGTTGTTGATTTCCACGATAATGCCCGACCTCACACGGTGAATGTGACCAAACAACTCTTACGAGAATTTCACTTGGACGCCTTTGATTATTCTCCGTACAGCCTGGACCTCGCTGCTAGTGACTTTCATCTCTTATAACACCTAAAATATGTCCTTGGTGATCAACACTTCAACGATGATGACGAGCTGAAAGAACATGTTACCACATGGCTGAATACATAGGTGGCAACCTTCTATGAAGAAGGCATACCAAAACTTGGGCCACGCCATGAAAAGTGCCTACAAATTTTCGGGAGCTATGTAGAAAAGTATTTTAACACTTGTAGATTTTTGTAGAAAGCTATGCACAGGATCAGGTGTGACGGCGGTATCGGTTCACGCTGCGAATTCTAGTATTCAGTTTTGTGTCAACGTATAAGTATTCATAATTTGTGCATTACATGCGGATCGCGTTACGCTGCAGAAGAACTGAGAAGCACGAATAAAAACTAGAAAAACTTTTCAGTTACATTACATAAACTTTACCCACCTTCAGCTTCGAGCTTTTGTAAAATGTACAACCTGGCAGCTTGGTCCCGTGTGAAGCAAAAATGAACATTTTGAATCAAGTGGTACAGAAGGGAAAACAATTAATTAGGGAGAATTGAAAGGAAAAGACTCACCACTACACAGAAATAAACAATTAATCTGAAAATATAATTTCGGTGTACTGTTGTACACAATGCTGTTCTTCGTTATTTTATGATAATTGTTTGTGAACACATTTGTGAAAACATGTCATGTATTGGAAGTGTTTTTTACGCACCCTGACTACAGGTACGCAGCTAAGAAAAGCGAGCATCGTCAACGGTCATTTCCAGAAGCTGTTGAAGCCCTGCTGTGTGATTTGAATTAAATAAGGGCAATTGGCAATGCCATCAGTTTTAGTAGACACGTTTGGTCTTGTTCAAAGACAATTTCAAACATGAAATCATATGTTTGCCTTGACTAGTCTCTGTTCTAGTTTAGAAAACATAAACTACTGTCACTCCTGATCCCGCTTGAACTCATTTTACATTTATGGCACCCATTTAAGAATTTTAATAAACAATGTTATCCATAATGTTCAATACAGAACAATTCAGAACATTCTACAAGCTTCCTATTTTACCTACATGATCAACAACGTGATTTAGATGTGTAATAGACACTTATTAGTCAGTTGCACCTTCACGTCTTTAACACTAAAGTCCCCAATCAACCAAGATCTCATTTTTAATACACTCATTACTATAGAAATTCTTCCAATCTATATGTGGCATACAGCAAACCAGTGCTTAACAGTACTGGTTAAAAACAGTCTTGGTTGCAATTGTAGTTTTTTTTATTTTTCAACGACGCGTTTCACTTTATTTAGGTATCTTCAGGTTTTCTTTTCTAGATGGACGCGAGAGGCACCAAGATCTGCATAACGCGTTCCCATTCACAGGAGCGAGTAACAGAGTAAGATGGGGGCTCAAGTAGTAAACATAATGCTTTGCGTATTCGTTTATTTTTGATAGCTATAAAAAACGTGTAGAATTTAAAACTAAAACCGCAGGACGCGTACAATAGGTAGTAGTGAGGAGTTGAACTATTTATGCACCAATTATATACTGCACATGCCCCACGTTTTTCCTTTTTCGTCGTAAAAGTAGTGTGATGGGTACTGAAAATTATGAAATTTGTCTCATGATTTGGACACAATTTATAGTAGAAGAACAGTCGGGGCGAAACTTCAGGATAAATTCAAGTTTGACAAATGCATGCAACCCCTTAATTTTTTTCTGTTGATACAGGGAATTTAAGCAAATGAACTGTCCTAAATTGGGTTTTCTAATCGCGACAATTGCACCAGAAGGGTTCTTCAGTCGATAAAGAAGCTGACAGTTTCACCACACTACAGATAACATTCCCTCCTGTTTAGATACTTTCAACAACAAACAATTTTGTTCCAGAAAAGCATCAAACTTGAAAGTTGTTATGAATAACGGAGGAAACGAAACGTGTAAGCGTTCAGAAAAAAAGAGTTGACTTGATTTTCAGTAAATATAATTTCTTGCATAGGCCTTTCTAATTAGTTACTCTCTGTGTTCTGGAAGCTCAGGAGCAGTACCTCATTAGATTTGTGGAATGTTAATGGACGACAGCAATATACTGTCTTTTATGATAGCAGCAATCCGTTTTTCATTGTCCCCGATGATGTGATTTTCCAATACAAGGCGATTCCTATACTGATATCAAGAATTTCTTACTACACAGAAGTTGATCCTCAGATTCTCTGGAAGCACAGATGTTATTATCTCTTACTGTAACATATTTTAACTTCCTACTTGCCCTACATCTGGCCATGTTCAATATGACTTGTAGTTTCCCTGTAGGGAAATCTAAACCACAGTTAAAGTTAATTCCGACAGCTGATACATAAAGGTTATACAAAAATAACAGAAAACAATTAAAAACCAAGCACTGCAGTACCACAATGTAGTTTAATTTTTAGAAAGATGAAGAGGGCTGCTGGATGTTTGATGAAATAGCATCTATTTTCAGCTTTGTTAATGCTTTTGGTATGCAACCACGTTTCTTTCGACTCTTTATTTTCCAATAGAGGCATAAAATAGTTCTAAACTATGAGCATTTACACCTCCGCTATGTGATTTTCATGCTTCTAATTTACAAAGGACGCGTAACCGACAGTCCACATTTGATTTTATTTTCAATTGCACTGGTAAGAATATCTATATAACTGACTCGTCGTTAAAATCAATTTTGAAAACCGTTAATGTTGAAAGACTGCATTAGACACTAAAAATATCGCCTTGTTGATTTAGCCATACTTCTCTGTCTGTCACAATCTTTACCATCTGGTTTTAGTTGCTAAAGTTCAATCCTCTGACAACATTTTGCAAGATATATTTGAAGTCTATCTCTTACATTTTCCCAGGCTTGTGGACAAATATTTTATTTGTTTATTCCTTAAAAAGAACAGTGCCTGCCTCCACTATTCTGATCATCACCAGTGTTTCTTAAACTGAATAAAATTTTTATTTTAAGCGTTGGTTTCGAATCACCTAATTCCCATAATCTCATTTCTTAATTTATATATAACGTCAACACTTTTACATGAAAGTGAACATTAAGCCTATACGTAATTCATTTCAAACGGATAATGGAAACAAATTAAGGGTGAATTGAAAGGAATTTTACCTCCAAAAATGAGAGCCGAAAGTCAAATTCCCCACAGTCTAGTAGCGTTTGGCCGCTAAACAATCATCGTTTTTCAGCACGGGTGTACTGGGCTGGGCGATATGGCAAACTAAATGGGTAATCTGCAGAATAAATGGCTTCTCTTAACAGGCTATCTACAGCTTTCGTGCCAACCTTGTCTTAATCCTGAGAACAAGAGGGAAAAATGGGTGCTTATGAAAATCGCCGGGGCCAGATCTTTGTCGCGTTCTCAGAGTCTTGTGCACGCAACGTGAGCCCAGGCCCACGGTAAACATCCGCCTCTTATCAGCAGTGCTGGCATTATTCCATCCCTCTACACAAAATTGACAATCAGGTGTAATACCGATAAGACTCATCTGAATACAATTTTTATTCCAAATTTTCTGAGACATATTCCTGTGAAACGAGTCGGATAGTAGCCAATACACCGTACAACGATTCTCATTTAGCCAAACGTAGGTTTAGGAAAATGACGAAGTATAAGTACTGAGTAATTTTGCTAATATTGTTAGTGAAGTAATAGTTGAAAGCTGATAGATACTTAGGCAACACGTATTGTATAGACACAGACTGCTGTTAAATTAATTGCTTTATGGTACGTCAAAGGTTACGGAATCCAGAAACTGAAACTTATTCGTTTTGTAGGATCGCAGAAAATACATAGTCCATCATTAGATATATCTTCGAAACGAACCACAACTATATCGATTAAATTAAATACGACCATGCATGGACAGTCGATAACCGCTCATATCATAACACTTTAACCAGTGAAATTTTACGAGAATTCTTTTTTTGTTTTTGTTTCACAACACACATGTAGCCGAAGCTGACTTTGGACGTACCAACAAAACTGCCAATGGTCCTCTGTTCTTGGTACAGTATGTGGAAAATGGTATATCAACATACCACTGGTTTCCGTTTACCCGCACATGGACGTATTTCGCAGAAGTGGTATTAGAAGTGATTGATTTTCCAGGTGGATCTGATGACGGAATGTAACTGCTAAGGTCATCAGTCCCTAAGCTTACACACTACTTAGCCTAAATTATTCTAAAGACAAACACACACACCTATGCCCGAGGGAGGACTCGAACCTCCGCCTCGACCAGCCGCACAGTCAATGAATGCAGCGCCTAAGACCGCTCGGCTAATCCCGTGCGTCTCTGAGTGGCATATTTATACATTGTTTTAAAATTTTGACTATACCTGTTATGTATTGACGGTGGAAAATGTTTTAATAGTGGTTTTAATGTTTTGACTAGGGCGATGTCGCTCAAATTTCCTTTTAACAACATGTGAGTATTTTTATGTAATTTAATTTCTAAAAGTTAAGAGTGTGTTCTAATGCCTAACTACCATTAATGTACCTTCCTTTGATATTATAATGTAAGGTAACAGTTTCTTCTGAAAAAAGCGTACCTAGTTGGCGACGAAAACTAGTTAAAGAATTTTAAATTCTATTTGCAACCGGTAGGATGGAAATTTATATTTTAATTAATTACGGTTGCTGATCACAGCCATGTTCTAAACATTGTGTTCCTTAAACGTTACTTAAGCAAGAACACACACTAGATACATTTAATGGCCTGCTACTATTGACGGTTTAAGAACGCTGTACACTCTGTTTGGGTAACTTACAAACAATTAAAATTGACATAGTTCTAACCTTTCTTTAGAGCAAGAAATACTGTAATCAGACCGTTACTACAGCATTTTTCTCGCAATTCTTTTTATATTCGGCCTAGTTTCGAACCATGGAAATCGTAAGTCATGTTTTAAATTACTGCATTTCCCTCCGTTTGTTCCCATTGGCACCCTTATCAACTACTTACTCATTTCTTGTCGTGCCCGATAGTGTCAGAAAAATACATTTGTTCAACAGCTACTCTTCGGACGTTGACTCAAGAATAATGTTGTGATTAGATTTTTTTAGACAAATGCGTATTTCATCCGTGAATGAGCATTTGTCAGGGTCTGCGTTTTGAAGCTTCGTAGGCTTTGGTGAAATCGAAATGTGCAAATAAACCACTGCACGGTTGAAGTTTAATAAGAAAACTGCCAACTTCTAAGGTAGAAGCATTAGCAAATTTTCTTATAAAAAGAGTTTATCACTACTTATTTCTCCATAGAGATCAACAAATTCGTTTAGACTAAAAATACCTTTATTATCTGTTATTTTATTTCAAAACTGGTTCAATTGGCTCTGAGCATTATGGGACTTAACAGCTGAGGTCATCAGTCCCCTAGAACTTAGAACTACTTAAACCTAACTAACCTAAGGACATTACACACATCCATGCTCGAGGCAGGATTCGAACCTGTGACCGTAGCAGTCGCGCGGCCACCGCGGCCGGCTGTTATTTTAGTAAAATATCTAACTCAGGACTACTGTTTCACATGAAAAAATTCAGAACGCTTCTGAAAGGTGGCGAAACAGGATACATGAAACCAGTGTGCATTCAACATTAAGTGCTCATTGATTGTGTGAGCTGACTGACAAAACAATAAACACAGGCAGAGGTGATAATCGGGCCGAATTAGCAGCTGCGCTGCTGCGATAAAGTGAACAGGGCGCCTGGACCCGAGGTCAGCTCTGGCTGCACACGAAGTTAAGCTACGATCGTTCATACACTCACTATACAAGCTGTGCTTCCGCTGCCTAGTGTCGCGTGCCAGTTCTCGTAACGGTTCATTGTAAGTTATAACTATCTAACAATTCAGGGGATCGACGGAAGAAGGAAGTAAAAACCGTTAAGGGGAGGAGCAGACTGCAACAAAACAAGTAAATTAGGAAGGAAGTAAATGAGAAGGTCAACGAAACCAAGTTGAGAAGGTTACAGGAAAAATGGGAACAAATCGGAAAAGAAACGGGCGTCAGATTGACTGATTCGACACGTACAGGGTGTAATGCAATTCGTGTTACACACTTTTGGAAGTTATAGAGGGGTCTTAGAAGATCAAGTTTTACATAGGAATCCACGTCCAGGAACGTTATCCAATATAGGCTACAGCGCCAGTGTACGCACATATAGGGCGATTCCCTGATGGTGGTACAAACTGTCTAGGGTGATGGAGAAGGATAAATGTTTCAGTTTGAGGTAGTGTCCGTAGGACTGTAGGGTAGACAACGTTCGGAGGTGGTAGTATGGACCAAAACAATAAAAAATGTCCAGTAAACATAGCCTCTATAATGCGTACCTTGAAAGCTATGAGCACTTGTTAAATAGAGGAGATGTATTCCACAGTAGTGAAGATGAACAAATACTCATACCTCTTGAGATACGCATTTTGGAGCTCTTGTTTACTGGAAATTTTTCTCTGTCTGTTTTTCCCGTTTTTTTCCGTGTTTTATATTACCATCCCTGAAAGTTGTGTACCCAACAGTCTTAGCACGCACAGCATCAGAATATGTATTCCATTGTCCGAACTATCAGAACGGTTTTCGCTGACAACTTTCGAATCGTTTCTTCCCAGTAGAGGGACGCTTAGCACACAGATTTATCCGTCTCTATCATTCTAGAAAGTTGGTAATGTCTTCACCCAGTATGTACATACATTTACAAACGCCGGCAGCTATAGCTTTGACGCTCTGTAGCTTCGTTTGATGACTTTTCCGCACATGGGTCCCTACAGAAGACTTGATCTGCTAGGTCCCTTTCACAACCATCAAGAGTATATATTGAATACAAAAGTTAAAACATCCTTCAGTGAAATGAGAAGCAAGGCCGTCAACGTTGACAGTACAGTGGGAATATATGAGACCCCAGCAATATGATAAGACTTTCGGAAAAATACATCCAAAGAAATCCGAAGATACCAAGAGCAGGGCGAGAGTGGAAAAAAAAAGGATGAGTATTTTTTAAGTGACAACCGGGTAGTTTTAGAAGAGGTCAAGAAACCAGAGAAGCAGTTCTACCCTTTAGTATGGTAACGGAAACAAGACTTCTGAAATAATAAAATTGTTGAAAATCTTAAATGGTGCAATATGTTCTAAATTGTCAGAAATTAGTCGGCCGGTGTGACCGAGCGGTTCTAGGCGCTAGAGCCTGGAACCGCGCGACCGCTACGGTCTCAGGTTCAAATCCTGCTTCGGGCATTGATGTGTGTGACGTCCTTAGGTTAGTTAGGTTTAAGTAGTTCTAAGTTCTAGGGGACTGATAACCTCAGCAGTTCCGTCCCATAGTGCTCAGAGCCATATTTTTTGTCAAAAAATACGTGTCAGATACAGGAAACGACAGACGATATACGTTATGTACAAGGTAAAAGAGGGAACAATAAAAATTGAAGCCCAAAAACAAGTTGTCCATATTGGAAACGGTATAAGACGGGGATGTGCCCGCTAGGCTCTCCTGTACATTGAAGGAGCAAAGACTCAACTGAAGGAAAGGTTCAGTGATTATATAAAAACTCAGGGTACAAGGGTATCAGTCATAAGGTTTATAAAAAGTGAAGAAGAATTGCAGCACCTGTGGAATGAAATAAATAGCCTATTAAGAATGTACTGTGGACTGAGAGTAATAGAATATCCATGGGGCTTCCGCTGAGAGATGTATAATCTTAGTAGAGTTCTGTCTTAGTATCTCCTCGTGACATCGCATGCCCGTACAGCTTACAAGCGGGAAACTGTTGGCGGCTAGGACTACCAACACACACAAACACACGCGAGCGCTAAAAAAAAAAAAAATGAAACAGCTAATCAATATACACACGCTACCCCCCCCTCCCCTCCGCCCTCCGCCCCAACAACAGACTGTCTTGTCTTCCGTATTCATTTTAGCACCCAAAGAGGACTGTGGTCGATCTTTGTAGACTACCATAGCAAAATATCACTTTAAAGAAACCACAAATTGTCTGTATCATGTATCAAAAAGTGTAAAGATTTGTAAGAATGCAACATGCCCTATGAGCTGTTCCACCCACACGGGGTCTTAAGGAACAACGGCTATAACGACCATCATATAAATGAAGCGATTTCATGTAAAACTCACAAGAAGGCCAGTGACGAGGAGCAGGTAAAGAAACTTGCCTTCTTCCCGTTCTGTCGCTACGTGTCCGGCAAGATAAGCCGCTTGCTGATACTACTAAAGATCAAATTGATCTTCAGTCCTCCGACGAAAATCCGGCAACTAACGAGACCGGTAAAAGACACAGCAGGCCAGCCTTGTGACGGACAAACAGTAAGCACTGCGGAACACCGCAGGAAGGAGCGTGGGTGGTTTAGCGCCTGCGCTACCCCGAGAAATCTGGTTTATCTGAACATGGATTAGAAAACGAATATCGGACAAAATTTGACGTAACGTCCGTCGCGGCTCGGACATACGGCTTCTGGGACTGTGTAATTAAAGAAGCCATTGGAATAAAAATCTACAATAACAGACGGTCGCCTGCAGCCCAGCACAGAGTAGGATCCACCGATGGCGCGAATGAAGCGGAAACATCCAACGCCGAGTCAACATATGCTAGTATACGGCAATGCTGCGTGCACCAGTGACGTCATAGCTAGCTGCCAGACTATGTAATGGGGGCACCAGCAGCCTACTGGCAGTCAAACCACTTGACAATGGCAAAGGAGTACTTGGCCGAAAGCTCGTGTAGTTTTAATTACTTCACGCGGTTGGAAACGTTAGAACATTGTATTCCATGTAAAGATTTGTTGTATTCCAATACAAAACACACCTGACTCATTTTAGTGGCAATTACATTGTAAATTACAGTTCAAAGTACACGTGAAGTGCCGGCCGTTGTGGCCGGGCGGTTCTCGGAGCTCCAGTCCGGAACCGCGCTTCTGCTACGGTCGCAGGTTCGAATCCTGCTTCGGGCATTGATATGTGTGATGTCCTTAGGTTAGTTAGGTTTAAGTAGTTCTAAGTTCTAGGGGACTGGTGACCTCAGATGTTTAGTTCCATAGTGCTCAGAGCCATCTGAACCATACACGTGAAGTCGTGACATGTCTGTGGTTCTGTAGTTGTACTACTTGGCGCAATTCATAATGGACCGTAGAAGTAAGTGCTACAATGTTATTTCCATATATAAATGGTCTGAATTAGCTGCCAAAAGCGGAGTCCTACCGCCCTATCTCGACAATGTCCCGTTTTCTCAGGAACTGTTGAGTATATAAATGTGGTGTTTTTATCATATTTTCTCCCATGTTTTGTGACTGTATTACTCTACAATCACTTTAAAATGACAATTGGAAAAGAAAGTTATGAATTTTTTCCCCAAACATAATTTTTTGGTGTAAATTTTCACAATTTTAATTTCTTAAATTTTAACTATTACAGTAAATACTACTAAAGTACAGCTACAACATCGTTCTACTATCTGTGTTGTATGGTAAATAATTCATTGTTGTAGATTCAGAAGTTTCTGAGAGATAGGGGCTTTTAATGCTGAAAAATGTCATGTTGAGAAAATTACGTTCAAAGAAAAAAATATAATATACAGCTAACTGATAAATAGAAAATATGCTAGAATCCTCCTGGATGGTAGTGCTCATCTCTCCCTCCATCTTCCTCACCTAGTGCAGCCCTCCTTCTCTTGGATCTGACTTCTTTTGACATATTGTTTGTTGCAATCTCTGCCTTCATGATTCGCCGTTGGTCCAAGTCCACCACCCTTTTAGTGGCGCTGTAACCTTTGTGAATGCCAAGATATTCCAAAACCTGGACTCTTCCACAATACCCGTCATTAAAAATAAGAGCAGCATCCAAAATACCAAGATGAAAGACTGACCTTCCAACAAACAATTTTTTTGGTATCCTTGACCATACAACATTGCTGAGTGATTCATTTGCATTTTGTGTTTTGCCAATGAGACATATCTTCAACAGCTCTGGTTGGGCTAGATCGTGAAACACAGGTTTCATGGCAAGCAAAACAGCATTTGTTATAGTAATTTTATGCCCGAAAGTGTCTGCTTTACCCTCCTCTTTTGCCTTCAAGTATTTACACCATTCTGTGAAACACAGGTTGTGTATTGGTTCAGCATCTGTAGACAGCTTGTGAAAATAAATTGCCAAACAGTTCTCTTCATACCATCTAAATTGTCTCTGTTACTTCTAATAGCCATTCCATAATATTGTGTAATCTGATCAATTTGTTTATCAGTCAGTCGACGACTTATACTTAGAACATCACATAAGTTGGTACTTCCCAACTGCTGTTTGGGTCTACGTAGTCTCATGCCCATCCACTTTTGCACATGATTAATGCACTCTAGTTTTGTAATTGACAAATCAACATGGGGTTCTCTCTCCACCACTGCCTTATACGATCGTGAGTCTCCATCCCCAAGAAAACTCATGTAGAGAACAGCACGGTCATGGTGGGAACGTTGGAACATTTTCACTGCAGAAGCAACCTCAATCCCTCCACTAGTTCCTTCATCATTTCTCTGACAATTCATTTCATGCTTAGTTTGCTTTTCAGTACTCTTGCCTGCTTGCCTACAATCCTGACAGTTAATGGTCAACACATCAACATCCAACACTTTCCCATTGTTGATGTTGATAATACATGTACATGAATTCATTCACTGGAAACATCTTTTCCGCCAGGATCGTCGAATGATATTGCTATGTCAGAACTACAATTTTCTGCTACAGCCTACTCTGCTGCTGTAGTCTTGCTCCATATCACACGTCTATTGTACTTGATAGATTTTGTAGGGGGCCCATAGAGGTTCAGCAAGCCAGAGAGAACCTTACCAGCGTAATGGCCTTTTCCTATGCATCTCAGTCCATAGAAGTATCTTAGATTAGTGTCAAAAAGTCCATTCTTTACAATTACTTCTGAAGTCTTGAAAGTCTTTTCGCTTTTACAGTTCGAACAAATTACTTGTAAAGTGCACAGCAGACAATTGCGTTGAGATAGCTTTTCAGAAATATCAATTTCCCCTGCACATATACAGCAACACGCTGTGTCACACAAAGCTGAAATAAATACATGGAGATTATTAATGATATTGCAGTTTGTTTCACTGTCTGCAGCTGCTTTGCATTCCACAATATTAACCAGCAGTTTTTCTTGGAAGCACTCGGAGGAGTAGAAGGATTGTCACTGCTTACAACCAAATTATCACGTCCTTCGGCGCTAACAACTCTTTTTAGTGCTGCTATATTTGTTCTGTAGTATCTGTTTCCTTTGCGTCGTATTTTTTAAACACTCCTTTTGGTTTAGTCATGAGGAAAACTATCACAGGAAACACAGAAACTAAAACGCCGCTAGTGGATGACTGTTGTTGTCAAACACAATCAAATGTACAGTTCAATGAGTTTACTGCGAAGTACCGACAGTGTAGGCAACTTATGAAACGGACAGCACTCTACAAAACAAAAGAAACCACAGCCTTCTATACTATATAGTTCCAGAGAAAAATGCCAGTATGTGAAATGATGGAAAACAAAATTCTCGGAAATGTCATTGCATGATTTTTTTAAAATAGTAAATAACCCAATATTAAAAAAACCAACTCCAAATTAAGTATAAATATCCATATTTTCTTGTTGTTGTTGTGGTCTTCAGTCCTGCGACTGGTTTGATGCAGCTCTCCATGCTACTCTATCCTGTGCAAGCTTCTTCATCTCCCAGTACTTACTGCAACGTACATCCTTCTGAATCTGCTTAGTGTATTCATCTCTTGGTCTCCCTCTATGATTTGTACAGTCCACGCTGCCCTTCAATACTTAATTGGTGATCCCTCGATGTCTCAGAACATGTCCTACCAACCGATCCCTTTATCTACTCAAGTTGTGCCACAAGCTCCTCTTCTCCCCAATTCTATTCAACCTCCTCATTAGTTATGTGATCTACCCATCTAATCTTCAGCATACTTCTTATCACCACATTTAGAAAGTTTCTATTCTCTTCTTGTCTAAGGTATTAATCGTCCGCGTTTCACTTCCATACATGGCTACACTCCATACACATACTTTCAGAAACGACTTCCTGACATTTAAAGCTATACTCGATGTTAAGAAATTTTTCTTCTTCAGAAACGCTTTCCTTCCCATTGCTAGTCTACATTTTATATCCTCTCTACTTCGAACATGATCAGTTATTTTGCTCCCCAAATAGCAAAACTCCTTTACTACTTTTAGTGTCTCACTTGCTAATCTAATTCCCTCAGCATCACCCGACTTAATTCGACTACATTCCATTATCCTCGTTTTGCTTTTGTTGATGTTCTCATCTTATACCCTCATTTCAAGATACTGTCCATTCCGTTCAACTGCCCTTCCAAGTCCTTTTCTGGCTCTGACAGAATTACAATGTCATCGACGAACTACAAAGTTTTTATTTCTTCTCCATTGATTTTAATATCTACGCCGAACTTGCTTGTTCAATATACAGATTGAATAACATCGGGGATAGGCTACAACCCTGTCTCTCTCCCTCGACCCCTCGACTCTTATAACTGCCATCTGCTTTCTGTACAAATTGTAAATAGCCTGTCGCTCCCTACATTTTACCCAGGCCACCTTCAGAATTTGAAAGAGAGTATTCCAATCAACATTGTCAAAAGCTTTCCCTAAGTCTACAAATGCTAGAAACGTAGGTTTGCCTTTCCTTAATCATTCTTCTAAGATAAGTCGTAGGGTCAGTATTGCCTCACGTGTTCTAACATTCCTACGGAATCCAAACTGATCTTTCCCGAGGTCGGCTTCTATCAGTTTTTCCATTCGTCTGTAAGGAATCCGCGTCAGTATTTTGCAGCTGTGACTTATTAAACTGATAGCTCGGTAATTTTTACATCTGTGTACATCTGCTTTGTTTTCATAATTTGCATAAAAGTAAAAATGTCAAATTTTGTCATTTTGGGCGGTACGACTCCCCTTAAAGGTTTGTTCCTAATTGGTGCAGGGCACAATGGAGGTTGAAATTTAGTGCTACAATGTTATTTTCACCCCTCGACTGTCTGTGTTATTCATCATAATACACAAATCGCTGATGACCACGCAGTTGAGCGCCCCGCCAACCAAACACAATACACAAAGACATGGGTACTATTTGTGCAACCTATAAGTTAAGGTAAATTTGGCATCACAACACGACCTTGGGTCAATCTTTGCACTAAGATATGTCATTTTAAAGAAACATGGTTTGTCTGTATTATTTATCAAAATACATATAGTTATTTTCTAAAACAGTACAAAACTCACGTGGCACTACTGTTGTAACATTAAGTTTGTGGTACACATGACCATATGACTCCAGAAGACGACGGTGGTTCGATCTTCCTACGCAACTGATTCAAGACACAATGGGCCCTCAAAATTAAGTTCCACAATGGGACTCCCATAATCACATTTTCTGTGTTACTTATCAGAAACTACTTACAAATCTGTTCTCCGCCAAAACTTCTGTATTAGCACTCACATGTCTGCAAAGCACTTTCTGACCCTAATATTACGTTTTTTCAATATATGAACGCACTTGAAGCAAAGCACTATAGATCCTCAAATTTAGTGACACCATTTTATTTAAACAACTAAATTACCAGCCTTACTTTGTCAAAACTTCGTCTAGTTTGGCTAGAACTTATTAACTACCTGCCATAGTATGATGATCGGGGCGAAGCACTTGCGAGAGTCGCAGACTGCCTCCCCAGCTTTAGTAATGCAGGACGCAGTGCAAGCTTAGACCAAATACAACACTTCTAGGGGAAATATAATTTTTCCTTTCATTTAGTGCATAGAACAATTGCTTGGATATTCCATGTTCCCTTGGATGCCAATTGCAGACTCTACTTCACATTTGCTCATAAAATTGTAAGATTATCATTGTAGCAGACGAATGTTTGTCGAATATAATTATTGTATCAGTTTTAAACTCTGTAGGTTTATTTTCCGTTTCTAGACGCCCAATATCATGAGCACAATGTCATGACCAGCAAATCATTTTAAGCAGATCCAAACGGGTACCGAGGTTTTGAAACAAAATATTCGCATATATACTAACGTAATAAATGTTGTTCGATTGTGTTTTCTGCGAGCACTTCATTGCACAACCTGTCTTCATTGCTTCTTATGGTGAATTAATGCTGATACATTCTATTCTCTCAGTCATATCCAGAGTTATGAATACACTTTGTGTAAAGTAATTTGCAAACCTTTCTGGCACATCTGCTGTGGCTTGTTATTTCTCCACAAACTAATTATATTCTTCCTTCGTTGTAGTTGTCTTCTGCAAATGCTCCAGTTTGCATACTTCTGCATTAACCTTTCCCATTTCGAGTTTTCTTTCGCGTACGCGTAGCACGTTAACTGCACTGAGAGGACAAATTTATCGTTCTTATGCCCTGCAGAATTATAATTCTGCAATATCTATGTGCGGAGAACAATGTACTGGACTGAGGAAAAAACTGAAAAATATTGTCCAATGGGTTATTAAATTATTTCTCTAAAAGTAAGAAGTGAGATAGATTAGATAAACATTTGATACACTGCATTACCTGTATATGAATACGACCTCCTTTCAAAGACATATGTGATGTTTCTCTAATATATTTTATTCCTTAGTTTTTGACAATTATTTCACGATACATTTGACAGATTTTTCCGATTTTTTTTTAATTTTCGAGTTCTGTTAACAAAACATGATCTTACTGGCATCACTTCTACTTTTCTAGCACCTTCAGTTGTCGAAATGTACTGTATTTCCTACGTGATTCGAAGGAAACCATTTTGATATTTAATTGTCACACCAATGAAACTTTTTATGTGCAAGACTGCTAGGCCTCAAAAAGACAAAGTTTTTGAAGCGTCATTTGTCTTCCTAATGCCTACTGTTCTCGAAATGTCCTCATTTTACTTGATACGAAGGAAGCCGTTTAAAAAATCAAATATCCCACCCATGTTACTTTTTGTACAAAAAACAGCTATACCTTGAGAAGATGAACTTTTTGACACATATTCCGCGTTCTTTGCGTTTTGTGTTGTTGACATGTTCTAAATTCTGTTATTGTGAGAAGGTTCTGCTGCTCTCGAAATATCCTCAATATATTACCTCATACGAAGGAAGACGTTTTAAGAATCAAATATCCCACCAATGCCAATTTTTGCACTCAAAAAATTTACTCCTTGTAAATGTAGACTTTTTCTCGCATCTTCTGCTCTCCTACCGTAATCTGCTGTCGAAATGCTCTGAACTTAGTTCCTTATTTACAAGACGGGTTTCTGACAGTTAAGTATCACACCAATGTACACTCCTGGAAATGGAAAAAAGAACACATTGACACCGGTGTGTCAGACCCACCATACTTGCTCCGGACACTGCGAGAGGGCTGTACAAGCAATGATAACACGCACGGCACAGCGGACACACCAGGAACCGCGGTGTTGGCCGTCGAATGGCGCTAGCTGCGCAGCATTTGTGCACCGCCGCCGTCAGTGTCAGCCAGTTTGCCGTGGCATACGGAGCTCCATCGCAGTCTTTAGCACTGGTAGCATGCCGTGACAGCGTGGACGTGAACCGTAAGTGCAGTTGACGGACTTTGAGCGAGGGCGTATAGTGGGCATGCGGGAGGCCGGGTGGTCGTACCGCCGAAATGGTCAACACGTGGGGCGTGAGGTCTCCACAGTACATCGATGTTGTCGCCAGTGGTCAGCGGAAGGTGCACGTGCCCCTCGACCTGTGACCGGACCGCAGCGACGCACGGATGCACGCCAAGACCGTAGGATCCTACGCAGTGCCGTAGGGGACCGCACCGCCACTTACCAGCAAATTAGGGACACTGTTGCTTCTGGGGTTTCGGCGAGGACCATTCGCAAGCGTCTCCATGAAGCTGGGCTACGGTCCCGCACACCGTTAGGCCGTCTTCCGCTCACGCCCCAACATCGTGCAGCACGCCTCCAGTGGTGTCGCGACAGGCGTGAATGGAGGGATGAATGGAGACGTGTCGTCTTCAGCGATGAGAGTCGCTTCTGCCTTCGTGCCAATGATGGTCGTATGCGAGTTTGGCACCGTGCAGGTGAGCGCCACAATCAGGACTGCATACGACCGAGGCACACAGGGCCAACACCCGGCATCATGGTGTGGGGAGCGATCTCCTACACTGGCCGTACACCTCTGGTGATCGTCGAGGGAACACTGAATAGTGCACGGTACATTCAAACCGTCATCGAACCCATCGTTCTACCATTCCTACACCGGCAAGGGAACTTGCTGTTCCAACAGGACAATGCACGTCTGCATGTATCCCGTGCCACCCAACGTGCTCTAGAAGGTGTAAGTCAACTACCCTGGCCAGCAAGATCTCCGGATCTGTCCCCCATTGAGCATGTTTGGGACTGGATGAAGCGTCGTCTCACGCGGTGTGCACGTCCAGCACGAATGCTGGTCCAACTGAGGCGCCAGGTGGAAATGGCATGGCAAGCCGTTCCACAGGACTACATCCAGCATCTCTACGATCGTCTCCATGGGAGAATAGCAGCCTGCATTGCTGCGAAAGGTGGATATACACTGTACTAGTGCCGACATTGTGCATGCTCTGTTGCCTGTGTCTATGTACCTGTGGTTCTGTCAGTATGATCATGTGATGTATCTGACCCCAGGAATGTGTCAATAAAGTTTCCCCTTCCTGGGACAATGATTCACGGTGTTCTTATTTCAATTTCCAGGAGTGTATCTTTCTATGGGCAGGATATTTACCGATGTTTTGTTCGCGCTGATGAACCAATTTGAGCGAGACTGTATTTCTCTATCTTTGCTATAACATGGACTTTATAGTTCGTTGTATTTGACTGCCTTGAGGAGGACACGGGTTCGATTCCCTTACTGCTAGGCAGAAGGCCCGGAGGGTTGTGCGTTCAGATTCACGATGTCCATTGCGGGGATACGAGACCAAGCAGTAGTGGCACCGGGTCGAGTGTGTTGACAGGTGCTGGGATTGCGGTGGGCTGACCCTCTCCACTCCATTCCTCATCCACACACCAGCACTGTCTGGTGGATGGTAAGGCAGTCTGGTGGGCCAACTGGCCGGGTCGAGTGTGTTGACAGCAGCTGGGAATGCGGTGGGCTGACCCTCTCCACTCCATTCCTCATCCACACACCAGCACTGACTGGTGGATGATAAGGCAGTCTGGTGGGCCAACTGGCCCACCTGCGGTCAGAATGTTTGTAACTATTATTATTATTATTATCATTGTAATCATGAAATAGGAGTTCACCCAAACTGTTTTCGTATAGTTTATGGATAAATAATTAAATTTATAGGTAGACAGTACATATCTCGGTCCAGACTTTCTGCAAGTTTTAATTGTGCACGAACCTACTTTAGTTTATTATTATTTATTCCCCTTCTCTCCAGACAGACAAATTAGAGAACACTGCTAAAAATCGCAGTGAGTGACAGAAAGTACATCAAGGCTTTTTGTAAATACTGTATGTCTGGCGTTTAATACACTTTTAGACAGCCTTATACATGGTCATGAGACCACCCATTCTGTAGTTATCAACTGTAACTTGCAGTCTAATAACTGCACGTTCTATAGTCAAGGTAGGCACAAATGGTTCTTGTAGATGAATATCAATGCAGTTTATAAAATCGTTAAGATGGCTGTCGATACCTGTGTCCATTTCTGGGCTCGTGATTCGACATGTAAATTTGCTTTGTATATTTGCAACTGGAACTCAGCCACATTCAAATGTGTAATCCAGCTGTCAAATCAGCTGTTCACAATCATTTTGCTGTTGCCTTAGTAATCATGTTGGATAGATAATTAATAGTTTGTTGTGTGGTAGTCACATATCTCCTGCTTGTTAATAAAAGTCTTGCTTTGTGTCGACATGCTGCCCTTTGGTGCAACATCTAGAGTCGCATTGCCTAATCCAGGGTACTGTGTGACATAGTCCACCTATCGAATCATACTATCCTATATATACACAGGCATGCAGATGGCACTCCAGGGGAATTTTCTTCCAAGTTCTTGTGTCTGTTGCCCTAACATAACATGCGTGAGACATAGATTGAAAGGGGGGGGGGGGGGGAGGAAGAGGGCCACGTGCATGTGATTTCTGTGCAGTGTACTTAGTCGGCAAGGTGTCAGACAAGACGAGACTTGCTGACGTCGTCAAGGTCACCTCTGTCTTATTTCTCATATTATGGAGTTGCAGGCTTCACGTTTGTCAGGTTGCTGCCAGAGAGGGAAAACTGCTGCAAGAGTGGGCGGTGGGGTGTGGGCAGTGGGGAGCTGCATGCTAGTGGAATGTAAGAAAGAAGCAGGCGAGAGATAGCATGTAATGTACGCTGTACTTAACAGTAGAATGCACCGTAACTGCACCATCTTCTTCCCTGTCAGGATTTGTATCAAGATGAATTTACCATTTCTCCTACATAGAAACGGTTGTTTTTTGGTGTAGAAAAGATACGTATGTATTTTGATCAAATGCATTTTTAGTTACTTAAAGTGCTATTTAACTTTGATGTTTTGACACCACTATTAAGATCGCAAATATTTATGTACTGATTAAGCTTCAAATGAAGTTGGTCTGTGGATAGTTCATATTCGTAGATAAATGCCGTGGTTCGAACAACGAAATATTGACCCTTCTCGTGGAGAAGATAGGATGCTATGTCAGACTAATCTCATTTTATGAAGAAGCATCATGCAAATATTTGCCTTCAGTCCTAGGTTGAGTTTCCGGTGGCACATCAAGCCGAGCTAAAGCCTTGAATGATTTCATGGTCATACATAGCAGTATTCTGTTACTAATGACTGTCTTCACGTCGACGGAATATTTGACTTATCCACTCTTAGAGGCAGAGCCCTCCTTCTGTCCTTTCTTCAAATTTTTCTCCTGTACATTTCAAATGGTAGCATACGTGTAGGCAGAGGAAAATTTGCGCGACGAGACGGGCGGTTGAGGGGTAGACAAACTCACGATAAAGGAAATCAGTCTGAATTAAGACCACCACTGAATAAAACATTCTGTTGGAAGTATTGTTCGGCGAAGCCAACTTTTCGTAATTTATAGGGGCGACTCTCGGAAAGGCCCGCTCTGCCATCAATGATTTGTTTGTGGTTTCCCGTTGTCTTAATTTTGTTTTGAATTCCACCGTAGCTTTGCCTCGCCTTCTGCGTAATGGACCATCTGTTGCACAGGCCGTTTCCTACAGCTCATCGGGTAGTATTATTTTTATACGCTGTAGGGGTAGCTTTGTGGTGCTTTTAGCTGCATGATCCTTTAATGGGCTTACGACGACGCTCGAATTTCAAACTGTATCTCAGGAAAGAACTGTGTTTTAAATTTTTGCTTAACTCTAATCTAAATCCCTCGTTAAGTAAGAATTACTTTAAAGCAGTAAGACAATACACGAAGGACCTATCGACCTAACTATTCATTTACGTCTTCTGTATTATAGAATTTACCGATGTTCCAAAATGGGATGTACTTTTTTTAGCTTCCCATTACATTTCTGAATTCAGTGTTTGTCAAATAATAGATACGAATCAAATAAAAATATAGCATAATATTAGAATTTACATTAGTAATTGTCATACTGTACTGCCACCGCCTACTCTGTCTGCATCTGCACGACGCAAGGTGCCTTATGATGTGTGGCGGAGACTTCATTGTGTACCTCTGCGCTGGTAGAACGATCACTGTCATGCTTCAGTGGTAGACAGAATCTCAATTTCGATTTAATGGACTTTTTGCGAGACACACTAAACACTCCATCTTTAAGAAATTGAATTCTCATGCATAAAACGGTTTGAAACACCTAATTACAAATGAGGTAAGGTGCTGAATATTCGACTTTGAGCGTGTAAGCAAGAACAAGTTAATGAAAGTTTCGAAATTTTGGTTCAAATTTCTTGGAAGTTGCTAAGTGCGCTCATTATGAAGCACTGGATAAATATAGGCGACGTAACATGAGCCCTATTTTAAGCAGAAGCAAGTTTTTCACATATCTCAGTGTTTATGACGTCATATCTCCGGAAGTACTTATCGTACAATGATATAATTTTGCACGTACGTTGAGAGATATTTTTGTATACCGTCTGCAAACTGCGTTCAATATGGAGCCGGCAATACAGCAGTATGAAATTAATATACGGGAAGATATTCTTATATGTCTTACCTTGATATGTACAAGCGTCAGTGTTATGGTTGTTCTTTCTCTGTGTGGGATATCTTTTCTTAAACTCGTCACCCAATTTACCACCCGATGTTTTCTATACGGTTATAATTACACCACTAAATGGTCTACGCCTGACAGGTAGGATAACAGTTTTGTTTCCACGCACCCACACTTCAAAACCTGACCTGCTTTCATAGAAGAAAAATAGTTTAAATGGCTCTGAGCACTATGGGACTTAACATCTGAGGTCAACAGTTCCCAGAAACTTGAGCCTAACCAACCTAAGGACATCACACACATTCATTCACGAGGCAGGATTCGAACCTGCGACCGTAGCGGTCATGCGGATCCAGACTGAAGCGCCTAGAACCGCTCGGACATAACGCCCGGATTCCTAGGAGAAAGTAAGCATTGATGTATTGCTCTTGCCACCCATACTTGGATGCGGTAACCTATCGAAAACATACAACTTCTAACAGCAAAAATTATTTGTCTGAAAATGACTTAAACACTGATGTAATGTTGCTCAGTACACCGTCGTCAGTTACCAATAGAAATATCTGCACTTTTACCCCTGACACCCTGTAAATTACTAAGCGACTAGTCTAGAGCATTCCGCCCAAAGGCAGTTACGGGTACACTATTTAACATCTCCCAGGGGCAAAACATTTTGATTTTCGTGTTGTTATTGACCGAATTAAAAAATTAAAAATAATGTCAGAGTGTAGTATTATGTATAAAGTTTAAAAAAAATAAGACAAATCGTAGATTTAGATACTGCTTTGTTTTTATGCAGTGTACCTGACGGATCGGAAATACTCAGACTCGACAAAAATGTTCTGGGAAGTTCCATAGCTCAAACACGCGCACATGTTGTATTCCTAGTTCAGCACGATCAAGCGTTACCACACCCACACTACCGTCAGAGTGGCAGAACCAGTAACCTTCTGTCGAGCGTCTGAGAAGTTTGTCACAGATCTCTTCGTCATTGAACTTAAGATATACAGCCCTGGAGACGACAGATAACTGGACACATAGCAGCTCTTTCTGGTCAACATGTGTCACATCGCCTAAAAATCTCTGTACTCTGTGGGCCTTGGGACTAGAATACGTAGCGCCGAACTTTACCTTGATCGTGGCTTTCCGATACGGAAGAGCCATCGGATGTCAGGAACGTAACTATAACACACAACATTAGCGAGGTGACGCGGTAAACAACGGCACACGGAAACGCTACACGAAGCGGCATGGACGTACCGCACCGCTCGACAGCCTAAAGCCGACTGCCACACAGCTACGGACGAGCAATACGCTGTCAGATAAGGTTCGTAAATCACAGGTGGAAACATCAATGACTGAGTGAGGCAACTGCAAAAGGCAATCACGAAATTTGTGTTTGTTTCCCAGCATAGAGCAAGTTTCCACCAGTCAAGGCGCAGTCTATCATGTTTCCCTGAACTGTCGTGGTAGAAATACTAGCTAGTAACAGTCGACAACATTATTGTTGTTCCTCCAAGTGCACCTTCAAGACTAGAACAGTAGCTTTACAACAGCTTTTTAGATGTTAATTAAAGCTGTTTGTGATCAATGAGCAAAATGAAGAACATAGAAAGTTGTCACAATGCTACAAGTTCGGTGTATTGCCTGATGTACACAACTGGCCATTAAAACTGCTACGACGATGACGTGCTACAGACGCGAAATTTAGCCGACAGGAAGAAGATGCTGTGATATGCAAATGATTAGCTTTTCAGAGAATTCACTCAAGGTTGGCGCCGGTGGTGACACCTACAACGTGCCGAAATGAAGAATGTTTCCAACCGATTTGTATACACAAACAGCAGTTGACCGGCGTTGCCTGGTGAAACGTTGTTGTGATGCCTCGTGTAAGGAGGAGAGATGCGTACCATCACCTTTCCGCCTTTGGTAAACATCGGATTGTAGCCTATCGCGATTGCGGTTTATCGTATCGCGACATTGCTGCTCGCGTTGGTCGAGATCCAATGACTGTTAGCAGAATATGATATCGGTGGGTTCAGGAGGGTAATACGGAACGCCGTGCTGGATCCCAACGGCCTCGTACCACTAGCAGTCGAAATGACAGGCATCTTATCCGCATGGCTGTAACGGATTGTGCAGCCTCGCCTCGATCCCTGAGTCAACAGATGGGGACGTTTGCAAGACAACAAACATCTGCACGAATAGTTCGACGACGTCAGCAACAGCATGGACTATCAGCTCCGAGACCATGGCTGTGGTTGCCCTTGACGCTGCATCACAGACAGGAGCGCCTGCGATAGTGTACTCAACGACGAATCTGGGTGCACGAATAGCAAAACGTCATTTTTCCGATGAATCCAGGTTCTATTTGCAACATCATGATGGTCGCATCTGTGTTTGGCGACATCGCGGTAAACGCACATTGGAAGCGTGTATTCGTGATCACCATACTAGCGTATCACGCTTGAAGGTATGGGTTGCCATTGGTTAGCTGCGCCGGATTAGCCGAGCGGTCTAAGGCGCTGCAGTCATGGAGTGTGCTACTTGTCCCGGCGGAGGTACGAATCCTCCCTCGGGCATGGGTGTGTGTTTGTCCTTAGGTTAATTTAGGTGAAGTAGTATCTAAGCTTAGGGACTGGTGACCTTAGCACTTAAGTCCCATAAGATTTCACGCACATTTGAACGTGTTTATTTATTTATTTTGCCATTGGTTAGACGTCTCGTTCGCATTGAAGGCAATTTGAACAGTGGACGTTAAATTTGGCTCTACCCTTCATTCGATCCCTGAGAAACCCGGCATTTCAACAGGATAATGCACGACCGCATGTGGCAGGTCTTGTATGGGCCTTTGTGGATACAGAAAGTATTCGACTGCTGCCCTGACCAGCACATTCTCCAGATCTGTCACCAATTGAAAACGTCTGGGCAATAGTGGCCGAGCAACTGGCTAGCCACAACACGCCAGTCACTACCCTTGATGAACTGTGGTATCGTGTTGAAGCTGCATGGGCAGCTATACCTGTACACGCCACCCATGCTCTGCTTGATTCAAAGTCGAGGCGTATCAAGGTCGTTATTACGGCTAGGGGTGGTAGTTCTGGGTCCTGATTTCTCAGGGTCTATGCACCCAAATTGCTTGAAAATGTAATCACATGTCAGTCCTAGTATAATATGTTTGCCCAATGAGTACCCGTTTATCATCTGCATTACGTCCTGGTGTAGCAATTTTAATGGCCACTAGTATAACTGCATACTGCCTCTGTTCTTTACAGGGTGGAGCTTCTCGCACTTTTAATGCAATGAAAAGACATAGAAGCAATTGCATGGAAGCGGAAAGCACTCGGCGAAAGGGCCGCCTTCAGCAGTTTGAACGCTACAGGCCACGGAGGAAGGGGGGAAGTGGCGTTTCGCACGAGCCGCGGCAGGTTGTGGTCAAGGGTTTTAACAGAGAAGAGCAACTTTGATTGAAAGCAGCCACACAGCGCCGCGCGCCGTCGCGTTGTGTGCCCACAGAGCAGGAGTCAGGCCCAGTTAAAAGTTGTTCTTTGTTGGCTGCGTGAGGCGCTGGTGGTGGGGTCAGTGGCGGTGGGGGGGTGGGGGGGGGGGTGGGGGGGTGACTGGCATTGGCCTGCACGCTCAGCGACGAAACGTTCCGGGAACAGACTGCCACTGCGAGAGGCGCTCCCAAAGTACTCCCCTCCTACGTACTGTATAAGCTCCGTCACACAACACATAGCCTGATCCAAGAAGACTCACCACTGTCAATTAATGCTTGACGGACCATCATCTGTCTGTAACATACTTACTTGTACACAAAGCCTGTCAAAAAAAAGTAAACCACTAAGACAACATGTCCGGATGTCAGTGCAACCACCACACACATGCACAAACCATCGGCATGTCTCTTCGTCATTGCAGTTGAAACTCTCTGTGACAGGTAGAATGACCACAAAACACATACTGTAGTTTGTGCCTAGTGTTGTCACAAGGCCTGCTAGTGTACGTAAGTGGACTGAACAGTGTCAGTGGTTAGTGATCGCTGTCACTGACAGAGAGATATCACACACTCGTCTCAGATAGCGTTGTCAGCACCTGAAAGAATTTGAATGGGGGCTCATAGTGGATTTGCATCTGGCAGGATAGTCTAAAAGTATAGTATTCAGTTGTGTGGGGTATTTGGATGTGGCAATGGCCAGATGTTGGACCATATGGGAACGTCATGCCAGGAATACTCATGATTTGGGTGGAGCACGTCTGAGCACCAGAAGGGAGGTCACTGTATTGTGCATGAAGCACATCATCACCCCTTAAGATTTGCGTTTGCCATTCGGGAACAAATAATGGATTACCTGCAACGTAATTACCATCCAATGGCTAAGGTTCAGTCAACGCCACAACTCAAACAACTTTGTTTGTAGTAGTGCTGTAACTGGGGCTGCTGGTAAATAGGGTCGCGTTGTGTTGACTGATGATGCACAGATGTGCACTAATCCGAATCACATTTTTGGTATATGTGGTAGTAACCCTGGGAGAGGTCTCATTCTTTGGAGAGACGCATCAGTGTCGATCCTGGCATCATGATGTGGTGAAGCATTAAGTGCGATTTCAGGTCACAGCTGGGGCAGGGGTACAAGCAGCACAGCGATACATCACGGGCATCCTGTATCCTCACGTGTTACCCCTGATGCTACAAAATCGTGGTTCCATTTGCCAACAGGACTACGTTTGTCTACACATGCCATGTGTCTCCATGAAGTGTCCCCATGACACTGATGTGCTGCTGGGCTAGAAAGGATCCACGATCTGTTTGCAGTAAAACACGTGTGTGACCAGTTCAGATGTGAACTGTCGAAGAGCCAGTAGCTAGGATACTAAGCCGTCCGCCGTGGTCTTGCAGTTCTAGGCGCTGCAGTCCGGAACCGCGGGACTGCTGCGGTCGCAGGTTCGAATCCTGTCTCGGGCATGGATGTGTGTGATGTCCTTAGCTTAGTTAGGTTTAAGTAGTTCTAAGTTCTAGGGGACTGATGACCACAGCAGTTGAGTCCCATAGTGCTCAGAGCCATTTGAATCATTTGAACACTGATAATGGAATAGACATGGTGAAAGCAAAACGTCTCGTAAAAGTTCGATTAAAGAATTACATGCTACACAGTCACAAGATCTCCTAGTCAGTCAATAAGGGAAATCTTAACGTACAGTTCTAATGCAGAGCAAGTTTAAAATACTATAAACTGAAACGTCTAAAAGCTTCCAACAACAACACAACAAACATGACCACCAACAGCATAAGTACCAACTTAATGAAAATGAATAAGATGAAACAAACACTCATCAAACTATAATCAGGCATTTCATTTTAGTCAACTAATGATTCTAAGTATTCGCTGCAACATAATAAACTTCATTAGCACACATGCCACTCACATAAGTTCACATACATCACAACTTAAACAGCCTATAAAATGGTGGAAACCTAGTGAGTCTGACTATAACAGTGAAATTTTTTTAAAAAAAACATGCTCCAACGATTTAGATATTCAACATGAGTCATAACCACTGCTCCGTAAAAGTATAAAACGGAGTAGAGGAAAATAAAGGTAAATCAGGTAGTCGAAATCTAGGTATGACGCAGAAGCGTGCCAATTGTAACTTTGCGATGCATTTACTAGGGCATGGCAACCGCGCACTATGTGCTATTAGCGGTCATTACAGCCTAAACGCCCATGCACGCAAACTGCGCTAAGTATTAGGCTGGCGGCTCCCTAGAACAGGAAATGATAATGGCGCAGTAGAGTACTACCGAAGGACATTACGACATAAACATGTCCAACACACAAATAGCGCAAGTACCATTTTTGCCGTCCGCAGATCGTGGTCGTGCGGTAGCATTCTCGCTTCCCACGCCCAGGTTCCCGAGTTCGATTCCCGGCGGGGTCAGGGATTTTCTCTGCTTCGTGATGACTGGGTGTTGTGTGCTGTCCTTAGGTTAGTTAGGTTTAAGTAGTTCTAGGGGACTGATGACCATAGATGTTAAGTCCCATAGTGCTCAGAGCCATTTGAACCATTTTTGTGACATCACATAAACAGGAAATAACAGCCGCTCTCTTGGGTACACTGACGGATTTTAAACAACAGAACAACACACGAAGAAACAGAAAGACAGTTGCTATACACCACGCTACAGACGCAACATTATAAAAAAGAATCCACAGCCTACCAAGACCTGAGATAATGCAGAGATTATAACCTTTGTGTAATACGTTCGTTATGGTTATTTCCTAAATATGGCTGATATGTCTGCCTCATTTCTTCTTCTGCCACTTATTTTTAGCGCCTTTAATGTCTGCATGGAAACCAACGACGAGCGCCTAATGATGTTGGGTGTTACGAACACAGTGATTCTATTCAGCAATAGATGATTACCCAGTGTAATCAACATGATAGTTGAATTCTTGCACAGCACCAAAGCGACTCTCAATGCATGGTTCTGACAATTACAGCTGGAAACTATGTAACAACTGAAGCAGCCACAGATTACTGCCTGATAGCACAAGCTAGAAAGCGGGAAATTTTAAGGAATAGGCAGAAACCATAAGCTAGTGTCGAAGCTGATGCTCGTCATTAACATCTGCACCGCTATGAGACAATCCAACGTAGAGCCAAAGAAACTGGTACACCTTTCTTATATCGTGCACAGCGCCCGCGATCTCACATACGTGCCGCAACATGACGTGGCGTGGACTCCACTAGTGCCTTGAGTTGTGCTTGAAGGAATTGGCACTATGAATCCTGCAGTGTTGTCTGTAAATCGGTAAGAGTACGAGGAGGTGGAGATCTCTTCTTAACAGCACGTTGCAAGGCATCCCAAGTATTCTCAATAATGTTCATGTCTGGCGAGTACGCTGACGAGTGGAAGTGTTAATCTCAGAGGAGTGTTCCTGAAGCCAACTTGTAGCAATAATAGACGTGTGGGGGTGCCGGATTGTCCTGCTGGAACCGTCTAAGTCCGTCTGAATGCAGAATGTACATGAATGGATGCAGATAACCAGACAGGATGCTCACGTACGTGTCACCTGTCAGAGTCTTATCTGGACGTATCAAGGGCCCCATATCTCTGCAAGTGCACACGCCAAAACCATTACAAAGCCTCCACGATCTTGAACATTCTCCTGCGGACATGCAGAGTCCATGGAATCATGAGGTTGTCTTCATACCCATACACGTCCACCCACTCGATGCAATTTGAAACGGGACTTGTTTAACCATGGATCACGTTTCCAGTCATCAACAGCCCTAAAATGGTTTTGACAGGTCCAGGCGAGGCGTAAACCTTTGTGTTGTGTAGTCAACAAGGGTGCACGAATGGGCCTTCCGCTCCGAAAGCCCATATCGACGATGTTTCATTGAATGGTTCGCAAGATGACACTCGTTGATGGCCCAGCATAGAAATCTGCAGTAATTTGTGGAAGGGTTGCACTTCTGTCACGTTGAACGGTTCTCTTCAGTCGTTGGTGGTCCCTTTCTGGTAGGATCTCTTTCCGGCCTCAGAGATGTCGGAGATTTGATGTTTTACCGCATTCCTGATATTCACGTTACACTCGTGAAATGGTCGTACGGAAAAATGACCGCTTCATCGCTACATCTGCGATGCTGTGTCCCATCACTCGTGCGCCGACTATAAAACCACGTTAAAACCGCTTAAATCTTGACAACCTCCTATTGTAGCAGCAGTGACCGATCTAACAGCTGCGCCAGACACTTGGCGTCTTACGAAGGCGTTGCTGACCGCAGCGTCGTAATCTACTTGTTTACATATGATTGCATTTCAGTGTACGCATGCCTAGACCAGTTTCTTTGGCGCTTCACTGTAAGATAATTCCAAACCGTGGCTAGCGCTGTGCAAGGATGCTCGAATCCAGATGGCTGACTGATGGCAATGAACAGGAGTCCAGGCCTCCAATTCCTCCCTGCTCAGCTGTGCACAGCCAAGAAAAACACTCTCGTGTCACCATGGGTCACCAACAGCCTCCAACGTCGACAGTCAGTTTGCGCAACTGCCTACGCCAACCAGATAAAACACAACTTTAAATAGGAGTGCGACAGTCAACTGGCCCGCCGCATTGCGGAACAGAGTGGTCTCGTTCCTAGGCAATGATCAAAGACACCCAAGGCAGGCATGCAGCTGTCGATATCCGATTGCGTTACAGAAAACCGACACGACTCAATCAAGGCTCATAACCCCTGATGATGTTTTCATAAAAGAATTGTCCACATACTGAATTTAAATCAGGTAGTCACTCTCCAGATGTAAGAAGGAAGCAGGTGTAATATGTTGCGAGGTCACACGAAGGTAGTAAGCCACCATCTGTCGTCCTAGGAGCCATATGTCCTCCACCGCGATACAAGTTAAGCGGTGATGGTCGTCATCCACTTGGCAACATTTCGGGCATACTGGAGTGTCCACTAGTCCAATTTCATGGAGCCGTTGGTTGGTGTTGAACTTGCCACAGGCGACAGAGAACCAAAGTGCTCGAACGAAAGTAGGAAGGAATTTTTGGTGCACATGTCTCCAAATCTTCGGCCAATGCAACTTGGGGAGTTTCAGTTCAATGACATTACGACTTATCCGTCGTAGCAGCCAAAGATAAAAATCCTTCGCGCATGTCGGTCTCGTGCGCGGAAGCTCGTCTCTGATATAACTAAGTTCCACAATAAATGTTGATACACGGACAAAATGTGGCGTAATGTTACCCGCCGGCACTGGAGGTGTAAGGGACGCTGGAACTAGGAGATCCAGTAGGCGGGATGTAAGGAAATCACGCCCGCTACGCCATTGCTTGTACATCGTGGCTAGAAGGAGCGCCGTCGCTCGGCATTGAAAACATTCCCTTGTCCGTAGGGAGTGTGAGCGTTGCGTATCACACCTTGAGGGGCGACCCAATCATCACAAAATAGCCTAGTGCTGTTTGAAGTCGACGTCCGAGCGTCAGTGGTAGCGGCAAGATCTGCGAAATATGCACCATTCGAGAAACCACATAAGTGTTCAAATATTCGACTCGCTGCAAAGTATCAAGACGCCGTAGGAGATGTTGTCGGACCATGGTACGTGTTGTCTGTAAAATACGTCGGTAGTTAACTGCCGCAGTATGTTTTACAGATGAGGTAAAGTCTATGCCGAGATAGCGGAATCGTTGCATATAAGGAAACGGACTGATTTCTTCCAGCGTAAGGCCCCTTCCAACCGGCATTGCTGCCGATTTGTTCATGTTCACTGCTCTACCCGTCGTCACACTGTGGTCCAACAACAGTTCTAGGACCGTCTTCACCTCTTCTTCAAAACGAACTAGCAGCAGGAGGTCGTCCGCATAGGCACGACATTTGAAGGTGTAGCCCCGCAGTTCCATCCCAGAAAGAGAATTTTTTAGCCTCCCAACTAATGGTTCCAACGCTATCGCGAACAGCAGCATCGAAAGAGGGCAGCCCTGGCGAATGGATCGTCGAATTTGAATGGGCCCTGCTAAACGACCATTAACCTGTACCAAGGATTGTGCGCCCACATAAATCCCTCTAATGACACCAGTAAAACGGTCTGGAAATCCAATTTGTTCCATTACAGCGTATAGCTAGTTGTGGCGCACCTTATCAAAAGCACTGTCAAAATCAACCGCCACCATCGCCGCTTTCAGCTGGCACTCCTCCGCCAGCGCTATCACATCATGGCATTCGCCAGTAGCTGTTTGCACATTCACCGATGCACCCGGTGTCGTCTGATCTGGAGAGAGAACGCTACGAATTAACATACGACATCGGTACGCTAGCAACCGTGCAAAGATCTTATAAACGGCATTAAGCAGGGTGATGGGGCGATAATGTGTGACCGTAATTCGTGGCTTCGGTTTATGAACTGCCACCAAGAGGCCTTCCATAAAAGCCGGTGGAATAGGCGCATCGGAATTTAAAATCTCGTTGTACATTTCCTTCCATCGCGGTGCCATTTCGTTGCGAAATTCTCGATAAAATTCAGCAGGAAGTCCATCAATGCCTGGGGACCGCTTCAACGCACCCTTTGCGATCGCATCATGTACTTCCTCACAGCTAATGGTTTCCAGTAAGGTTCCCGCGGCTTCCACCGTCATCGTACGGGAGACGTACGTAGCTATAAGTTCGAGGTCATCGACAGGGGCTGTTTGTGCCCGATGGATGTGTTGGTAATGGTCGACGAATGTGGAGACATGTCGGCTTGACGCGTCACTCTTGGGTCTTCGCGGGTAATTAATTCCCGCACCAAAACGTGACGTCGGTGCTTTCGTTCATTCACGACGTGGTGCATGGATGGAATCTCGTGCGTTATCGTATCGTGACATCTGGCGCGCACCATGGTTCCCTGAAGATGTTTCCGAGCTAAAGCCACTAGTTTAGCTTTTATCCTTTTGCGTTCGATCCAGACGTCCGGTCCCGGCGGACCATCGTCCAGGTCGCGCAGCGCTGCAAAATAAAAGTCGGTCGTACGGCGGCGCCATTCTGCCATCTCCCTGCTGTATGAGATGAACGTACGGCGAAGCGCCGATTTAGCATAAGTCAGCCGCCAATCAAGTTTCGTCGCATACCTTCCAACCCTTCGCTCGCACATCGTCCATGTCTCAAGGACCCGTTGACGGCATTCAGGATCTTGTAGATGTTGAATGTTTAATTTCCACGGGGCCTTACTGTTCCACACCTCTCTACGGGGAAGAAGCACCGTACAGATGATAGCGCTGTGATCGGAAAATGCCAATGGCCAGCGTTCCGCGTCCTGGATACCATTTCCATGAGCCCGTGAGATATAAATGCGATCTAACCTGCTCGCCGAATGACTTGTCACATAGGTGCATCCCGGTGCATCTCCATGTCGTAATTCCCACGTGTCACTAAGTACAAGGTCGTTGACTGCGATTCGCAACTCCTGGCTGATGTTTGCTTGCGGCCATTGGTCTTTCTGGCTGAGAACACAGTTGAGATCTCCATCAATTATTACACATTCATAACGTCCAAGGAATAGTGGGCCAATGTCTTCTGCATAAAATCGCGCCCTTCCCCGCCGCCGATTGTTTCGCGACGGTGCATAAAGATTGATGATGCGTGTCCCAAACGTCGTGAAAGCCATTCCCCTGGCCGACGGAAGATAACACACGTATTCCATTGGGAAGCCATCTCGCACGTAAACTGTCACCACACTCCCATTATGATCTCCATGTGACGAATAGGATTGCTAGCCTGCGATGTATGGGAGTGCAGCTATGTGGACTTCCTCCAGCAAAGCAATATCCACATCAGATGCCCATATCGTTTCCTTCAGTAGGTGTATTTTGGCCGATGAACGCAATTCATTAATATTTAATGTCGCAATACGGTTCGCATGGCGTTGAAACCCACTCTGTCGAGGCGCAACATCTCCCTGATGTTCTCTCGCCCCTCTCCCTTCACCTTCAGCAGTTATTAGGCAATCTTCGTGAGTGCCGGCTGCCTCTGCATGACGTCCGGCGCCTCCTCAATATCCTCATACCACATCTTTGCAGGCAGTGATGCATTCGTGTCCATAGCCACAGCATCTGCGTCTGCAGAGCCAACTGGTTGTGAGTCCTCTTCAGCATCACCACGTCCCGCTACCGTCAATGTGACAGACCGCTGTGGGTCTGATCGAACAGTTTCCATTGCCTCATCCTGTTTCGTAGAGGCTCTTGTGTCGTCTTGGTCCACAGCCACATCGTCGTCGGGGCAAGGGGAGTCATCCCTAGGAGATGTCGTGCGATGACGCCGTTTCCTCCTTTTCGGGGAACGTTCTTTGCGTGATCTTCCTTCCGTATCCTCAGATTGTAGGGAATCACGGCTGCCCGACAGAAAAGCATCCGTAGGAACTGGAAGTGTTTCGAGTCCCATCGTTGTACTTGGCGGGAGTTCGGTCGAAACTGATATTGTCGTCACAGAGAGCGTTCCAGACGGAACAGCATCCGTAGTGGCTGGAACTGCTTCGTGTACTATCGGTGTGCTTGGTGGGAGTTCGGTCTCATCTGATGTTGTCGCCGTAGATTGTATGCTTGATGGAGCAGCATCCTCTATCATCCCGACGTCTGCTACAAGGTTTCAGAGAGTGCCATCTTGATCTTCCACCGGGGCTGTGTCCTTTCGGTCATCAGCGGACGCAGTGAGGGCTTTGGCATAGGTGGTCGGTAGTACTGTCATCGCCGGCGATGGCTCCCGCACATCTGAAGGCAGTTGTGCAATCCGCCGTTGCATACAGTTCGACCTGAGGTGTCCCTCCTGGCCATATTCAGAACATGTACGTGGTTGACCATCATAAATCACCACCGCCCGACAACCACCAATTGTCAGATACGACGGTACATGCTTCTGAAGATCAATAGTTATCTGTCGCACTCCGTTAAGAACGGGGTACGTGGCGAATTGTGTTCAGCGTTCTGCTGTGTGACCATGTACCGTGCCGTATGGCTTAAAAGCCTCGATAACTTCGTCAGCCGGGAGCTCAAATGGCAGCTCAAAAACACGTATTGTGCGTACACCTAAACCTGCATGTTCTAGCCGGCCGCGGTGGTCTCGCGGTTCTAGGCGCGCAGTCCAGAACCGTGCGACTGCTACAGTCGCAGGTTCGAATCCTGCCTTGGGCATGGATGTGTGTGATTAGTTAGGTTTAAGTAGTTCTAAGTTCTAGGGGACTGACCACAGCAGTTGAGTCCCATAGTGCTCAGAGCCATTTGAACCATTTTTGCATGTTCTACAGTTACCGAGCCGACATTCCCGTCACTATGGTAAAATCGGAGACCTGCTTTTGTCGCCTGTAGAATTCTCTCACACGCCAAGTCATTTACCATCTTAACATACACCGTGGGACTAACGATGGACAGGTGAATTCCGACAATATCTTTTGGCGGTGTCTTGACGTCCTCTCGAATGAATCGTTCCACAGCTAAAGCCTTGGGTCGTTCGTAGTCTTTGCAGAAATTGAATCGTAATGTAGTTTTCCTGTACTTGTTCGCCATGATCGTTGTTAACTAGCCCGCGCGCAGACTAAGTCCACAAGTAAACAAACACGACGCACAGGCGCAAGTATCGGACCTGCGCTTCGCACGGCCGCTAGCGCCGAACTGACCACTCAGCTACCGGGGGCGGGCTTAAACCTAACTAACCTGAGGACACCACACACATCCTCGCCCGAGGCACGATTCGAACCTGCGACCGTAGCGTCGCCTGGTTCCAGACTGTAGCGCCTAGAGCCGCTCGGCCACTCAGGCCGGCATATAGTAACACATCCAGGTCGTGGGAGAGGGGGGCGGGAAGGTTTACCTGGGGTCCTCACACCGTACAGAGAATCAGAATCCCACACACTAAAGGAAACTGCTCAAAGTTATCTCGAAAGCTTATTAAAACGAACGTAAGGCTGTATGGTTATGAAATTCACATATAATACCACAGAAAATTTACTTAAGTATCTAGACATGAAATGCTGAACGCTTGATTTCTGCGTCTGGATTCCATAAATGAATTTCTACGGATAAAAACGACAGAAAAATTTTAAAAACATCAAAAAAGTAACGAATGGCTGCCGTTGCCTTCTATGTTTGTTTATATTTTACAGTTTGGACACTGCACACTTACGCCTCACTATCAGACGTACACACGAACTGCAATGGGTTTGGGGTATGGTTGCTGTACCAGATGGTCAGTGGTTCGATCTGTATGTGTATTCTAGCACCTCGTCGGTTTATCTTCGCTGATGACGAAAGCGGACGAAACTGAAAATATTATGTCTATGCCTGTGTCCTCTAAATAGATTATTCTCTACAAAACAAGTGAGAGGCCTGTGGTGGTTGCCTTTAAATACACTGAAATACTGAAAACAGAATCAAGTTATGAATTAATAAAAGAAACGCGGAAAATTATTGTGAACTTGGAGAATTTAGCTGTAAGATTCTCCTCTGCGCTCGGCATTCATCTAAGTAGAAAAGCAAGAGCAGAAGACGAAATTATCATTGACATGAACAACATTTCCAACAATTTTAATATTAGAGTCATATAACTGTGCATTGTAGCTTAACAAGGTAAGAAATACCGCCATGCTGACTATGGCATTTTTGAGAATGTTGGGACAATTCATTGGTTGGTAGTCGCTGATTTAATCATCTTCGTTCTACTTTGTCTTTGTTTTTACTTCGTTTCACATGCTTCACATGAAGAGCTTCTTTGCTTGTTAAGGGAAAACATTCCATACTTGAAGTATATGCAAATGGTACAAACTGCCATGAAAGCGGTAGCTGCTATTGATTATTAAGTATCTTAAGTACATTTGTGGCTTATTAGCGGGATAATACCTTATGGTAGAGAAAGCGTTTATACACACTAATATATGGCACTGAACAGCTAAAAAGGTAATAAATAAAACTTGAATCATTTATTTTAGTAAATAACAGGCACTGTTAACTGATTTTAGCAGCGGAAATATCAGCCATATGGCCTGTTTGATTATGAATCAATTTTCCTGGCATTTGTGCTACATAATATCTTATAATCTCCCAGAACCTTTTCTTTCAATGTTAGCAGAACCCTTGCAGAAATCTATGATTTTCTAAGTAATTACGTTATAATAGTTGAAACTGCCACCACCATATTGTGAATGTTATACGTAGACGTGTCATACACGGTATTACATCGCACTAACACATCAGGTGGAGTGATAAGGCATGAAACGAGAAGATCCCCGTAGAATCAGCGAGGAGCGGACCACGTGGAAAAATAGACTAAAACGTGGGACAGGATGATAGGACTTGTGTTAATACACAAAGGAATAACTTCAACGGTACTTTGGGGACCTGTAGATGAAAAAAAATCTGTAGGTGAAGACTGAGTTTGCAATACATCCAACAAATAAATGCGGAGGTTGTTTGCAAAGATAAAGAGGTGGGTACAGCAGTGGAATTCATGGTGAACCACATTAAATCAGTCAGAAGATTGATCAAATAACAAAATACATAAATAAAGATAAAATCGTAGACAATCTTTGATACTATAAATGTTTTCTCCAGCGAACTAGCAGTAGTTTTAAAACTCGTACACTTGTAACTACGAAAAATAACATCGTGCGTAATTATGTCTAACATGTTTTAACTGTAACTAACACTGCCGGCAGGGGAGGCCGAGCGGTTCTAGGCGCTACAGTCTGGGCCCGCTCGACCGCTATGGTCGCAGGTTCGAATCCTGCCTCGGACATGGATGTGTGTGATGTCCTTAGGTTAGTTAGGTTTAAGTGGTTCTAAATTCTAGAGCACTGATGACCTCAGAAGTTAAGTCCCATAGTGCTCAGAGCCATTTGAACCATTTAATTAACACTAGCGTACTATCAGACTGCCAGATCAAGTAACTAAATGGCTACTAAAGATCAGCGACACTGGCTAGCACTCTTCTCTCACTTAGCTTTGACTAGTCAACTAAACCAGCAAATTTATTAGCCTTACGTACGTACTGGCAGAGCGTGAGAATTCACTATAAGACCACCCATGTTGAACTGATACCTTAATAGTAATTTAAGCAGAAGTATAGCTGTCGTAGGTGCAGCCCTGTTACTGAAAAAATTGCAAATTGGAACCTTTTGCTTCTGTCACATTACCCACGATTTTCCTCCATAATTCTCAATTCCTCCACAAAATACGTTTACTTTTCTCTACCCAATATGATTTTATAGCTTTCCTTTTATTATCTTTACTTTTCGTCCATCTCACTGCACTTGTAGTTCGCTTCACCACTAATACGACAGCGTTTTAGCAGGTAAAAGAAATGCGTACGCTGGAAAGTGAACGGATACTAGAATCAGGAATATAATCAAAAACAGCTAAGGGACGGAAAGTAGTGATATTGGCAGCGGTAAGTGATGAAGCAATCAAGATGCCAACGAAACGGAAAAGAGCAAAATGATTAATCGAAATAAAGCTGCTCTTAAAAAAAAAAAAAAAGAAAAAAAGAATCCGCGTGGCAGGAACGTCCAATACTTGCCGCGGCTTTCCTCCCTCTTTCCGTTCCTTTGCTTAGTTGAGGACGGTAGAAGGCACTTCAGCATCAGAAATTCCACTGCGAGAGGATTAACGAACTGTAAACTGAGATAAATGGCATTCTCTAATTTAGTCAGTTCAACATGAGAGCAGCAGGCCACTTCTTTGGACGCTTAACCCTCTCCCTGACGTCGAATCCTAGCTTGCTCCTCTTATTTTCTCCCTTCTTCCAGTTCCATCACTGAAGAACATAAAAATACCAATGACTTTTGTATTATGTGGGAGTAAACGATGATTGTTTACAACGCAACACAGTGGTGCAAATGAAGACGAGACGAATACATTGATATACTCGTAGAGCACTTCGGTTTTATCAAAGTGGCAAACCGCCGGTAATTCGCCGAAGCAATGGCGCACGCGCATGGCGCAAGATTTTGGCTAAATTGTTTCTGAAAACTATACATCCTAGTCGTTGCACAAACCGAATGTTAAAATGACGTTTGTTTAAACATCACTTCAACTTTACCTGTATAGAACTAACAATTTGATTGTTATTTTTTTCCTTTATCTTCTGTTGTTAACAGATATTTACTCCCCTCATACATCCATGCATAGTATAAAAGTGGATATATGAAGCTCCGTGCATATTATAAAATTGGATGTATGTAGCTCCGAGCATATTATAAAGGTGGATACATGTAGCTATGTGTGTATCATATCTCCTCCTAAACCATTGTATTGACTTCAACCAAATTTATTATACACATTAATGTCTGGAAAGAATAACTGTTGGGGTAAGAACCACACACCTATCACGGCGGTGGCGGTGGGGTTGAAAAAATTGTGTAGTCCGCGATTCCCGAATAAACTTTATTTTATTCATCCATAATTTGAAAAGGAAAGCACTTAGTGGTGACTTGCAGCAACTTTTACATATAATTTCAAACATTTACCAGACTTTTGTCTCGCCCAGTTCGCCAACCCACGTCCCCTCTCCGCAGCCACAAAATGTTGAAAGGAAAAAAAGTTTATCGAATACTAAATTTTCGCTGTTCATGCAGTAAACCAGCCGTATGAAGCATCGCAATTTAGGTTATTAGTTCTTGCTACCAACTGCATTTTCAACACATTTCGCAGTCAATATCCTCATTTCTCACTGAATGTCCCTGCAAAATTATTTCACTGTACGACAAGTAGTTCAATTGGTCAGGAGGTATGGCGTTATAAACACTGAGTTGCGGAAAACGAAGGTGCTGTGTGAAATTCGCTATAGATACAGGTGAAGTATGTATGTTTAAAAATGCGAGTGAAATATGTAAAATACAAAGTGTTTGTCAATTATTTATACAAAAGTAACCTTTAATTGTGAAAAAGGGTAAATAACTTACATAAATGTTTGATGCAGCACTGAACGCAGTGTGCTCCCTGCCGCCGTTGGAGAAGCAGCTGCCAGCTGAAAGTCGTATACTCCTAGCTCACTCATTTGTTGCATAGTTTAATTCTTAATTTCTTTGCGTGTTTTTGGTACTTGCATTGTTTAATTCATAAATTTCGGGCGTATTATAGTATTTGAGAGTTGCAGCATCGCGATTTAACACCTGAATAGTGTAAAATCGCGTAGTCTCCTTCCGCCGCTAAGCAGTGTGTCGGCAGTGCGCAAGTAGCAGCATTACTGCAATTACTAAGCAATCTTGTATTTTAATAACCGTTTAAATTTTGTGTCGATTTGTTTGTGCTCTCTGTAGATTAATTCAGACGTTTTTTGCACAACGGTTTTTAACATGGATAGGGACTGCAACTGGTGTGTTCGGATGCAGGCTGAGTTGGCTTCCCTTCGCTCCCAGCTTCAGGCAGTGTTGGCTTCGGTCACACAGCTTGAGGCTGTTGCCAATGGGCATCACTGTGGGGGTCCGGATGGGGGTTTGTCGGGGGCGGCCAGCTCGTCCCACGCATCCCCCGATCGGACTACGACTGTGGCTGCCCGGGACACTGCCCACATTGAGGCTGGTCCCTCACCTGTGGTAGAGTGGGAGGTCGTCTAGAGGTGTGGCAGGGGGCGAAAGACATTCCGGAGGGCTCAACGGAAGGCCTCTCCAGTTTGTCTGACGAACCGGTTTCAGGTACTGATGTTCGGCCAGAGATGGCTGCTTGTCCTGTTCCAGAGGTTGCCCCTCAGTCTTCAAGATCCGGGCAGTTGCAGAGGGTGGGCTTACTGGTAGTTGGGAGCTCCAACGTCAGGGGCGTAATGGGGCCCCTTAGGGATATGGCAGCAAGAGAGAGGAAGAAAACCAATGTTCTCTCTGTGTGCATACCGGGGGGAGTCATTCAAGATATGGAAAGGGTCCTTTCGGATGCCATGAAGGGTACATGGAGCACCCATCTGCAGGTGGTCGCTCACGTCGGCACCAATGATGTGTGTCGCTATAGATCGGAGGAAATCCTCTCTGGCTTCCAGCGGCTATCTGATTTGGTGAAGACTGCCAGTCTCGCTAGCTGGATGGAAGCAGAGCTCATCATATGCAGCATCGTCGATAGGACTGACTGAGGACCTTTGGTACAGAGTCGAATGGAGGGTCTGAATCAGAGGCTGAGACGCTTCTGCGACCGTGTGGGCATCAGATTTCTCGACTTGCGCCATAGGGTGGTCGGGTTTCGGGTTCCACTGGATAGGTCAGGAGTCCACTACACGTAGTAAGCGGCTACACGGGTAGCAGGGGTTGTGTAGCGTGGACTGGGCGGTTTTGTTAGTTTAGATGGCCTCGTGCAAGCGCAGAATGGGCAACAGCCTCAAAGGGTGCCGGGCAAAGTCAGGACATGCCGGGACCAAGCAGCAATCGGTATTGTAATTGTAAACTGTCGAAGCTGCATTGGTAAAGTACCGGAACCTCAAGCGCTGATAGAAAGCACCGAAGCTGAAATCGTTATGGGTACAGAAAGCTGGCTGAAGCCAGAGATAAATTCAGCCGAAATTTTTACAAAGGCACAGACGGTGTTTAGAAAGGATAGATTGCATGCAAGCGGTGGTGGCATGTTTGTCGCTGTTAGTAGTAGTTTATCCTGTAGTGAAGTTGAAGTGGATAGTTCCTGTGAAATATTATGGGTGGAGGTTGCACTCAACAACCAAGCTAGGTTAATAAGTGGCTTCTTTTACCGATCTCCTGAATCAGCAGCATTAGTGGCAGAAAAAATTAGAGAAAATTTGCAATACATTGCACATAAATTTTCTCGGCATATTACAGTCTTAGGTGGAGACTTCAATTTACCAGATATAGACTGGGACACTCAGACGTTTAGGACAGGTGGTAGGGACAGGGCACGGAGTGACATTATACTGAGTGCACTATCCGAAAATTACCTAGAGCAATTAAACAGAGAACCGACTCGTGGAGATAACATCTTAGACCTACTGATAACAAACAGAGCCGAAATTTTCGACTCTGTAAGTGCAGAATAGGGAATCAGTGATCATTAGGCCGTTGCAGCATCCCTGGATATGAAAGATAATAGGAATATAAAAAAAGGGAGAAAGCTTTATCTGTTTAGCAAGAGTAATACAAGGCAGATTTCAGACTACGTAACAGATAAAAACGAAAATTTATGTTCCGACACTGACAATGTTGAGTGTTTATGGAAAACGTTTAAGGCAATTCTAAAACGCGCTTTAGACAGGTAAGTGCCGAGCAAAACTGTGAGGGACGGGAAAAACCCACTGTGGTTCAACAACAAAGTTAGGAAACTACTGCGAAAGCAAAGAGAGCTTCACTCCAAGTTTAAACGCAGCCAAAACCTCTCAGACAAACAGAAGCTAAACGATGTCAAGGTTAGCGTAAGGAGGTCTATGCGTGAAACGTTCAGTGAATTCGAAAGTAAAATTCTATGTACCAACTTGACAGAAAATCCTAAGAAGTTGTGGTCTTACGTTAAATCAGTAAGTGGCTCGAAACAGCATATCCAGACACTCCAGGATGATGATGGCATTGAAACAGAGGATGACACGCGAAAAGCTGATACACTAAACACCTTTTGCCAAAGCTGTTTCACACAGGAAGACCGCACTGCAGTTCCTTCTCTAAATCCTCGCACGAACGAAAAAATTGCTGACATCGAAATAAGTGTCCAAGGAATAGAAAAGCAACTGGAATCACTCAACAGAGGAATGTCCACTGGACCTGACGGGATACCAATTCGTTTCTACACAGAGTACGCGAAAGAACTTGCCCCCCTTCTAACAGCCGTGAACCGCAAGTCTCTAGATGAACGGAAGGTTCCAAATGATTGGAAAAGAGTACAGGTAGTCCCAGTCTTCAAGAAGGGTCGTCGAGCAGATGCGCAAAACTATAGACCTATTTCTCTGACGTCGGTCTGTTGTAGAATTTTAAAACATGTTTTTTGCTCGAGTATCATGTCGTTTTTGGAAACCCAGAATCTACTCTGTAGGAATCAACATGGATTCCGGAAGCAGCGATCGTGTGAGAACCAACTCGCTTCATTTGTTCTTGAGACCCAGAAAATATTAGATACAGGCTCCCAGGTATATGCTTTTTTCCTTGACGTCCGGAAGGCGTTCGATACAGTTTCGCACTGTCGCCTGATAAACAAAGTAAGAACCTACGGAGTATCAGACCAGCTCTGTGGCTGGATTGAAGAGTTTTTAGCAAACAGAACACCTCATGTTGTTATCAATGGAGAGACGTCTACAGACGTTAGAGTAACTTCTGGCGTGCCACAGGGGAGTGTTATGAGACCATTGCTTTTCACAATATATATAAATGACCTAGTAGATAGTGTCGGAAGTTCCATGCGGCGTTTCGCGGATGATGCTGTAGTATACAGAGAAGTTGCACCAATAGAAAATTGTAGCGAAATGCAGGAAGAACTGCAGCGGATAGGCACTTGGTGCAGGGAGTGGCAACAGACCCTTAACATAGACATATGTAATGTATTGCGAATACATAGAAAGAAGGATCCTTTATTGTATGATTATATGATAGCAGAACAAACACTGGTAGCAGTTAGATCTGTAAAATATAGGGGAGTATGTGTGCGGAACGATTTGAAGTGGAATGATCATATAAAATTAATTGTTGGTAATGCGGGTACCAGGTTGAGATTCATTGGGAGGGTCCTTAGAAAATTTAGTCCATCAACAAAGGAGGTGGCTTACAAAACATTCGTTCGACCTATACTTGAGTATTGCTCATCAGTGTGGGATCCGTACCAGATCGGGTTGACGGAGGAGATAGAGAAGATCCAAAGAAGAGCGGCACGTTTCGTCACAGCGTTATTTGGTAACCATGATAGCGTTACGGAGATGTTTAGCAAACTCAAGTGGCAGACTCTGCAAGAGAGGCGCTCTGCATCGCGGTGTAGCTTTCTCGCCAGGTTTCGAGAGGGTGCATTTCTGGATGAGATATCGAATACATTGCAAATATTCTTCTCGGGTTTGCCGCCGGATTGTATTGTGTAACTCGCACAATATTTCGTCGATGCAACTGCTCGGCATCATCAGGTGGTGGTAGCTGCTGTTATCACTGCTGCAAGGTGCTACTGATTATGATCGCACGGCGGCGACGGAATTTATCATGTCGGGAGCAGGCAATACGCGTGCGCGGGAAGACGCTCGTAGTTGGAGGGAAGCGGCGCTCCTGGTGTCAGCTGTACGGATATGTATGGCCTCCTTAACAACACAGTCCCAGAAAGATGACGCTGGGGATAAAATTTCCGTCTGTTCGTACAGCATACGATGTCCCGTGTCCAGGCAATGCTCCGCTACCGCTGATTTATCAGGTTGCCCCAGGCGTGTGTGACGATGGTGTTCGACGCAACGTTCTTGCACGGTTCGGCATGTCTGTCCAATGTAAGATTTTCCACATTGGCATGGGATTTTATACACACCACGTTTCCTAAGGCCAAGATCGCCTTTGAACGAGCACAATAATTCCTCAATTTTGCTGGTGGCCGAAATACACACTTGATATCGTGCTTTTTGAGGATTCTTTCTATTCTCGAAGACATGCCGCCAAAATAGGGCAAGAACGCTGTTGCAGTGGGTGCCTCCTCATCTTCATTTACATCCCTGCTTCGAATTTGCTTGGAACGGAATACATGGCGTACCTGCCTATTGGAATAGCCATTCTGTTGGAATACCGTTCTCAGGTGTTGTAGCTCACCAGGTAGACTGTCGGCATCTGAGACTACATGTGCTCTATGCACCAAAGAGCGTAGGACACTACCGCGTTGCGCAGGGTGATGGCAACTTGTCGCCTGCAAATATAGCTCCGTATGAGTTGATTTGCGGTAGACGCTGTGTCCCAGTGTACCATCCGCTTTTCTCCTGAGTAAAACATCGAGGAATGGTAAGGTGCCATCCCTTTCCACTTCCATGGTGAATTGAATGTTGGGATGGAGCGAGTTCAGATGCCGGAGGAACACAGGTAATGTTTCCATGTTGAATACAACAGCAAGATGGAGGCGCTGCTCGACGATCCTGCCTATCGCAAGCTAAGAGAGGATCCCACTCACAAAAACGAGAGGAAAACATTAGATCTTCTCAAGATGAGTTCCATTCCTTCTAAAGTGGGCAAAAGTCTACGACAACAGGCTGCAGTCCCCCCAAGACTCTACGGCCTACCCAAGATACACAAGGATGGAACACCACTTCGGCCAATTGTGAGCAACATTGGAGCTCCCACATATTTTCTGGCCAAACATCTTGCTACACTGTTGGGTCCTCTCGTAGGCAAGTGTGATCACCACATCCGGAATTCAGAGGACTTCACAGGACGCCTGAAGACACTTAAGCTACAAGCGTCGGATATTTTAGTTAGTTTTGACGTTATATCTTTGTTTACGAAAGTCCCTCTGCAGGATTCGTTAGAGCTTATCAGCAACCAGTTTGAGAGAGACATGGTGGCATTATTTAAACATGTGCTTACCTCAACTTATTTCTTATTCAATGACCAGTATTTTGAACAAGTGGACGGTGTTGCCATGGGAAGTCCTCTATCTCCCATGGTGGCCAACTATTTTATGGAAGACTTTGAGGAAAAAGCACTGCAGTCGGCAAGTCTCAAACCTTCTTGTTTCTGGCGGTATGTAGACGATACCTTTGTGGTGTGGCCCCACGGAATGGAAACATTACCTGTGTTTCTCCGGCATCTGAATTCGCTCCATCCCAACATTCAGTTCACCATGGAAGTGGAAAGGGATGGCACCTTACCATTCCTCGATGTTTTACTCAGGAGAAAAGCGGATGGTACACTGGGACACAGCGTCTACCGCAAATCAACTCATACGGAGCTATATTTGCAGGCGACAAGTTGCCATCACCCTGCGCAACGCGGTAGTGTCCTACGCTCTTTGGTGCATAGAGCACATGTAGTCTCAGATGCCGACAGTCTACCTGGTGAGCTACAACACCTGAGAACGGTATTCCAACAGAATGGCTATTCCAATAGGCAGGTACGCCATGCACTCCGTTCCAAGCAAATTCGAAGCAGGGATGTAAATGAAGATGAGGAGGCACCCACTGCAACAGCGTTCTTGCCCTATTTTGGCGGCATGTCTTCGAGAATAGAAAGAATCCTCAAAAAGCACGATATCAAGTGTGTATTTCGGCCACCAGCAAAATTGAGGAATTTATTGTGCTCGGTCAAAGACGATCTTGGCCTTAGGAAACGTGGTGTGTATAAAATCCCATGCCAATGTGGAAAATCTTACATTGGACAGACATGCCGAACCGTGCAAGAACGTTGCGTCGAACACCATCGTCATACACGCCTGGGGCAACCTGATAAATCAGCGGTAGCGGAGCATTGCCTGGACACGGGACATCGTATGCTGTACGAACAGACGGAAATTTTATCCCCAGCGTCATCTTTCTGGGACTGTGTTGTTAAGGAGGCCATACATATCCGTACAGCTGACAATCTTATCAACAGGGATGCAGGGTTCCAGCTAAGCGCCGCCTGGAATCCAGCACTGGCTGCCATTAAATCGAAAAAAAAGGGAAACAAGAACTTCCGATCCGTCAAGTGACGAAACGCGCAACTGAGGTTTAGTTTGGACTTTAACCACAGGAGCGTCCGGCAGCACAGTCATTGCCCACAGCGCACGCGCGGATGGCCTTTCTGCGGCCCCCAGCAGGGGGCACCAGGAGCGCCGCATTCCTCCAACTACGAGCGTCTTCCCGCGCACGCGTATTGCCTGCTCCCGGCATGATAAATTCCGTCGCCGCCGTGCGATTATCATCAGTAGCACCTTGCAGCAGTGATAACAGCAGCTACCACCACCTGATGATGTCGAGCAGTTGCATCGACGAAATATTGTGCGAGTTACACAATACAATCCGGCGGCAAACCCGAGAAGAATATTTGCAGCAGATCCGTCGGGAAAGCATGAAAAGTCATATCGAATATATTGCTTCCCCCTACTTATACCTCCCGAGGAGATCACGAATGTAAAATTAGACAGATGCGAGCGCGCACGGAGGCTTTCAGACAGTCGTTCTTCCCGCGAACCATACGCGACTGGAACAGAAAAGGGAGGTAATGACAGTGGCACGTAAAGTGCCCTCCGACACACACCGTTGGGTGGCTTGCGGAGTATAAATGTAGATGTAGATCTTCAATGTTTAATTCACAAACGTTCAATGTGCCTCCTTTTTGTAACACTGTAATACGAAAAATGTCTCAGATGCAATCAGTTCCCTACCAAATCCTACGAAACAAGTCTTGATGTGTGGTGGCAACTGCCTGTGTTATGCCTTGTCGCGGCTCGTTAACTTTTCGAGGAAGTGGAGGAACAAAGCTTTGTCTTTAACGTAATCCCACACTTAGAAGTGAAATGGGGTTAAATCAAATGATGGTGGCGGCAAGGATGTTGTTCCACCACGTCCAATCCAAGTCGACGCATTCCTACAGAGAAAAGCAAGAACTACCCTATGATAATGTGGTGGTACGGCATCTCGCAGGAAAATAAATTCTGTTCCCATACCCTGTCATAAGTGAGGCAATAGACAATGCTGAAGCATGTGCAGGTACGATATGCTATGTACAGTTGACTCGACAAAGAAGAGACGACCACAAAACTTACAGCGAAAAAAACATTTACCTTAGACAAGCCGATACATGTCCGATTACGTGACGTGGCTTCTGCTCATCTCAAATCTAAACATAACGCCGATTCACATTGCAGCAATGTATTCGTCAGTGATTACAATTTCATTTAGGAAACCGTCTTCAGTCTGCTTCTTGTAAAACATTTCTACACAAAACCAAGCTCATTTTTTTTCTGTCACTGTCTCTTAATGCTTATAGTATTTCCAGTTTGTAAGGTTTGAATACAAGGTGCTTCTGTAATACCCTCCTCAATGTTACTCTGCGCATATTCAATTTTTTTTTAAGCTGGCCTGTCTCTCTGGTTTACTCGGACTACAAATGTAAGATGGAAGAACTGTTCAATATCTGTGTCACAGCCTCCTGGCCGAACCCGACTCTGTGTTCTATCTGACACACAGCCAATTTCTGTAGAACTATTCTGCCAAATAATAACTGTTTGTCTTGTGGTCATGGCTTCTTATATTTAGTTGTAAACTGTCCGAGAGCTTTAATAGCAGATATGCATTCATGAAACTATGAACAACACTGCACACGCTCTTGACTGTTATAAGAGTATATGATGACTGTTGGAATAATTCATTCCCACGTGCAACCTAGCGGGCCTTTGGGAAGTAACAGTTTTAGATGGGAATAATCTTTGAGATTTACTGCATCCACAGCTACATAAAATATTTTGTAAGTTATTTATCCATTTTACAATTAAAGCTTACTCTTCTATAACTAATTTAGGGACCTCCTTTATTTAACATGTGTAGTGTGAGTTTCTGTAAATTAGTTATCGGGCTCACGATTCAATGTTACTTTTGTATAACTAACTGACAAACATTCTTTGTATGTTGTTGTTGTTGTCTTCAGTCCTGAGACTGGTTTGATGCAGCTCTCCATGCTACTCTATCCTGTGCAAGCTGCTTCATCTCCCAATACCTACTGCAACCTACATCCTTCTGAATCTGCTTAGTGTACTCATCTCTCAGTCTCCCTATACGATTTTTACCCTCCACGCTGCCGTCCAATGCTAAATTTGTGATCCCTTGATGCCTCAAAACATGTCCTACCAACCGATCCCTTCTTCTAGTCAAGTTGTGCCACAAACTTCTCTTCTCTCCAATCCTATTCAATACCTCCTCATTAGTTATGTGATCTACCCATCTAATCTTCAGCATTCTTCTGTAGCACCACATTTCAAAAGCTTCTATTCTCTTCTTGTCCAAACTAGTTATCGTCCATGTTTCACTTCCATACATGGCTACACTCCAAACAAATACTTTCAGAAACGACTTCCTGATACATACATCTATATTCGATGTTAACAAATTTTTCTTCAGAAACGCTTTCCTTGCCATTGCCAGTCTACATTTTATATCCTCTCTACTTCGACCATCATCAGTTATTTTACTTCCTAAATAGCAAAACTCCTTCACTACTTTAAGTGTCTCATTTCCTAATCTAATTCCCTCAGCATCACCCGATTTAATTTGACTACATTCCATTATCCTAGTTTTGCTTTTGTTGATGTTCATCTTATATCCTCTTTTCAACTGCTCTTCCAAATCCTTTGCCGTCTCTGACAGAATTACAATGTCATCGGCGAACCTTAAAGTTTTTACTTCTTCTCCATGAATTTTAATACCTCCTCCAAATTTTTCTTTTGTTTCCTTTACTGCTTGCTCAATATACAGATTGAATAACATCGGGGAGAGGCTACAACCCTGTCTCACTCCTTTCCCAACCACTGCTTCCCTTTCATGCCTCTCGACTTTAATAACTGCCATCTGGTTTCTGTACAAATTGTAAATAGCCTTTCGCTCCCTGTATTTTACCCCTGCCACCTTTAGAATTTGAAAAAGAGTATTCCAGTCAACATTGTCAAAAGCTTTCTCTAAGTCTACAAATGCTAGAAACGTAGGTTTGCCTTTTCTTAATCTTTCTTCTAAGATAAGTCGTAAGGTCAGTATTGCCTCACGTGTTCCAACATTTCGACGGAATCCAAACTGATCTTCCCCGAGGTCTGCATCTACCAGTTTTTCCATTCGTCTGTAAAGAATTCGCGTTAGTATTTTGCAGCCGTGGCTTATTAAACTGATAGTTCGGTAATTTTCACATCTGTCAGCACCTGCTTTCTTTGGGATTGGAATTATTATATTCTTCTTGAAGTCTGAGGGTATTTCGCCTGTCTCATACATCTTTGTATCACATATCTCAAATATATGAGACATATATCATGTATGTGAAATATATGAGACAACTGCATACACCAGCAAAGCCACAGGCAAAAATCTTCCTGAGCCAGTTATTTGATTTCAACCGAACTCCATTCATGTCTTGCTTAATGTCTGGAAAATAGTATAGTGGGAATAAGAACCAACAACCTCCTTTTTTATTGGGGGCGATAATCTTTTAAGGGAAAGGAGTATGGACACAGAAAGGAGCAGGAGTAAGTAGAAAGAGGCATATGGGAGAAAGTGACAGACAGAGGGAGGGGGAAGGAACAGATAGACAGAGAGGGGGCAGGGGAATGAGCCGATGGGCAGAGAGTGGGCAGCATGAGACAGATAGGAAGGAGTGTTGGAGAAGGTGTACAAACAGAGAAAAGCTGCTTGACGAACTGAGGGGGAGAAGAAGAGGGATAGGATGAAGGAGATAAACAGAAAGACAGGGAGGGAGATATGAATGGGAAGATTGACAGAGACTGATGACTGGAGGAGAACGGGTGGAACAGATGGACAGAGAAGGAGTGAGGAGAAGATATAGGGGTAGGATGTGTGGTCAGAGTTGGTCAGAGGGGAAGTAGCAGATGGATAGGCGTCGGAGTAGTGAGTGGAATGGGAAAGGAGGTATAGCAGATGGACACACACATAGGTGGGGGGGGGGGGGGTGGAGGGGGGAGCGGAACGAGAAATGGGCAGGAGATAATGAACAGAGAGTCGACGGTGAAGGAGATGGACAGAGAGAGGGGGGTGGAAGAGATGACCAGAGACAGGGTGAAGGGGAGATGGAGACAGAAATGAGGGTAGGAGGAGACAGACTAACTGAAGACTGGAATAAATACATATCTGGACAAGCCTGATAATCAGGTAGACTCTCCAGATACTAATAGAAGTCCAAGTACATTTGTTTCTCAAAAATAAAAGAAATAGTCCAGGCTGCTTTAAGGGAAACTGTAGAGAGAGAAGCAATGAAATTACCTCGTGAACGAAGTTTCCTCCAGACATAAATTATTCAAAATATTTAAATACTTGTCTGCTCTTTCTTAACAACGGGAGGGATGAAAAATGGGGAAGTTGTAACGCACAGTAAAAGGAACGATGGAAGGTAAAAGCTGCTGTAGTATCTACAGCCACTATATTATGCTTACAAACTTTTATCGTCGTTGGAGGGACTAAAAAGTGTGGGAAGTAGGAATCCCCTATTCGTATGACTCGGTATGTCTCATCATACATAGTTATTGCTGATAGTTATTCGGTTCAATGAGGCCGAAACACAAACGATCGGAAACAGAAATATGAAGTCAATTTCAAAAGCAGGTGTGAAATAACAATGAACACAAAGTAGCTGAACGACGATATTCTATTCTATGTATTAAATGTTGATATAATGGAGGGGTCTTGGGTTAGCGATTTAGTAAAGTTCCTAGTCCTCTTTTCCCTGCTTTATTTTAAAGACGTTTTTCCTACTGCTTCACACAGTGGCAGGAGAGGTGGCACAATCGTAAATACTCAGTACCCTTACTCGGGGTGACGGAAATCAATTCCCCGTTTAGCCACCGAGCTGTCGGTTTTCCGTCTTTCACTACACTGATTCAGGGAAAAGTTGGTGCGTTTCCCTTGAAAACGACACGGCCATCTCGCTTTTGTAATCCGAGCTTTATCTCGTCTCTAAAGACCCCTTGAGTATTACACTTCACTCTTTTTCCATTGCACAGCTGTCACTTTTTTCTCTGTTTCTCAGTCCACTAAACAGACTTTTCTTTTACAACGACCGCTGCTACATTTGTTTTCAACCTTACATAGCAGATAGGTTCCCAGTTTAACTAGTACAGTAAACGCATCGTGTTATTCGTAAATTGTCTTCCGCTTTCAAGCACATGTAGTAATTTTCCTGTCTTGGTATCTTAATATTTTTTGAAGATATTTGAGGACAAATGAATGTTGCTTCATTTATTTCTTCCACAGGTTGAAACCAAGCTTCAAAAAAAGAAATTTCAGAAGTTATTGAGGTCAGTTTTCTGTTTTGGTGCGAGGCATGTGTGGACTCTGGCGGTTCGTTACACAGTAAGTGTAAATTATTCGATTCAGTACCCCATTACCTTTGCTTGTTTGAAAATATCTTAACAACAGATATCAGTAAAATTACAAAATTCAAAGCACTGCGTAACGCAACAACCCTGTATTGTGAAAGTACTGTGAAGTTGGTTCTGCAGCCGAGGGAACGGTTCAACATATCGTTGTGCCTTCTTCCTCATCATTAACTTGACCTTTATCTTAAATGCATATAAGCCAATTTATCTCTAGTGAACCTATCGATCCTGCAGTGCAGCAATACTGACGTATCGCTGACACTGCCGGAGAAACAAACCCGAGACATAACAGATCAGTACTGATAGGAAGTTTGAGGACTGAGAGTAGAATGGGAATTACCGTTTCGCAACAAGTAGCGTGAGTGAACGTAACAAATTTGTATCCAAACAAGACATACTATTATACCACTGGCATTTATACTTTTATGTAGATGATTTCAGCGTTAAACGGGCACGTTAATTTTCGCTAGCAGGCCGGTGCGCACGCGATAGGGCTTGAAATGAAATTATGGATATTTTTGTACTAGATCAGGAATCGGACCCACATACTTACCTTTGCAGGAGACCTAGAGAAGATTGCAGTCTTGAAAAAAAGAACGAAATGATTGAACTATACTTTTCCGAGAGATTCAGATCCTCGAAAGAGGAGATTAGAATTGGAATCACAGTCCAGCATCAAATTTTTCAACGTCTCTAGTTCAATCAAGTACCAGTAAAATAAGAGCCCTGGCCCTTTAAATGGCTATTCGTTGATCAAATAAAATAAAATTTCTAATGTTGGTACGTTTACTGCCGAAAGTATTTCTGTTTACCATGACCTCCGCCTATGTCATTTCGCAAAGTAAACCGGCTCTGTCCAGATGCGAATGAAGGAAAATGATGTTAAATGAGGAATCTGGATTATAACATCTTTCTCTTGAGGTTACCAGAGGTGAAATAGATCTGTTTGTGCCTCTTAAAAGTAAATGCCAGAACCCACGCATTGCACTTGTGATAGTTGGCTCCACCAGACCAATTTGGCCACATTTGCCAGCCCCAGGAGTGTGCTGTGACGGATGATGTGCTTAGCTTAGACGTGGTGAAAAAAATGCGTGTCTATTAAATGGTTAAGAAGAAGCAAGCTTCTGACGCGGAGATTATGCTATTCTCACGTCAGCAGGATGTAAAGACTCTTCTAGGCATCATACCTCGATGTGAAGTCATTTTGGAGTTTTCACTAAATGTCTTAGTTCGAGAAAATCCACTGTGAAGTGTGAAGTTGCCGGATAATTCGATTATAACCGTCATTATTACTGTCATTTTCTTCATATCGTGCTGGAACACATGTGCCTGAAGACCATTTAAGGCATTTCGGTCATTATAGAAGTTCTTTCCCAAGAACAGGTTCTTTCCCTGTCTATACCGAGCGAGGTGGCGCAGTGGCTAGCACACTGGACTCGCATTGGGGAGGACGACGGTTCAGTCCCGTGTCCGGTCATCCTGATTTTGGTTTTCCGTGATTTCCCTAAATCACTCCAGTCAAATGCCGGGATGGTTCCTTCGTAAGGGCACGGCCGACTTCCTTTCCTAATCCGATGAGACCGATGTCCTCACTGTCTGGTCTCCTCCCCCAAAACAATCCAAACAATCCAAATCCCTGTCTACGGAATCCTTTTCATGTTAATATCAAACATCAGCAATTACTCGTAGATTAAATTAAAACTAAAGTAATTGCTGTAGACGTTACTTGATAACAAAAATGCGCTGCCTTTCGTTATTTACTTGCGCCTAGAAATGCCTGTCGAATACTGCCAAACCAAAAGCCAAGGGATCTTACTGCCTTTCGATATACATCGCTGCCAGTTCTTCCATATGATTTGGTCGACGTGACCTTTTTCAAGTTGTGCATGACAGAGGATGTTTTAGAAAATCTATTTTTTTTCCTTTGAAATAAACAGAAAGATTTTCATTCTAAGCTATGCACATCATCCGTTACAGCACACTCCTAGGGCTGGAAAATGTGGCCACAATGGTCTGGAGGAACGAACTATCACAAGTGCAATGCGTGGGTTCGGGCACTTACTTTTAAAAGGCACAAACAGATTTACTTTACCTCTGGTAACCTCAAGAGAAATACGTTATAATCCAGAATCCGCATTAAACATCACGTACCATCATTCCCAACTGGACAGAGCCGGTTTTCTTTAGGAAATGACGTACGCGGAGGTCATGGTAAACAGAAATACTGTCACCGGTAACGTACCAACATTATAAAATTTTGTTTCATTTGATGAACCGATAGCCATTCAAAGGACCAGGGCTCTTATTTTACTGGTACTTGATTGAACTAGAGACGTTGAAAAATCTGGTGCTGGATTGTGATTCCAATTCGTATCTCCTCTTTCTAGGACCTGAATCTCTCGGAACAGTATAGTTCAATCGTTTCGTACCTTTTTCCAAGACTGCAATCTTCGCTAGGTCTCCTCCAAAGGTAAGTATGTGGGTCCGATTCCTGATCCAGTAGAAAAATATTCATAATTTCATTTCAAGCCTTATCGCGTGCACACCGGCCTTCTAGCGAAAATTGACGTGCACTTTTAATGTCTATTCATGTGTTGCCAACACGCACACATGTTACTGTAGTTGAGTGCGCAATTGATACTTAAGGTATATTCGTGGACGATAAAGAAGAACCATAGGAGTGCGGCAGGATTGTCGCTCAGGCATAAAAATTTGTATCCTTATTTTGGATTCAAACACCTAGAAGCTGGTGAGAAAAACCGATACGTAACGTTTGATTTTACTTAGTTAACGATCCGATTACGTATTGGGTTTGTATCTCTGTCACAGAACTTCACATCATTCGCTTCGTCTTTAAATGCATACACTATCCGTTACTTCTGAATGGAGGTATATCAGACATCTTTGTGGTTAGTTAACAGGGATGAAAGGGTCGTGATAGGAGTAACGGTTTATTACAAAAACTGTCGTCTTTTATTTTCAAGTTTAGATTTGGTTACTGTTATTGGCGATAATTTGGGTAATTCATGTCTCTTCATGGCCCGTCAGTAATATTATATGATTAGATTAGATTAGATTAATACTTGTTCCATAGATCATGAATACTACATTTCGTAATCATGTGGAACATGTCATTTTAGTGAAAGATTTCTTTACATACCGGAATTCAATTTCTTTACCCTCTGTCTCATTCATTTTTATTTCTCCCTCTCTCTCTCTCTCTCTCTCAGTCTCTCTCTCTCTCTCTCTCTCTCTCTCTCTCTCTCTCTCTCTCTCTCTCTCTCTCTCTCACACACACACACACACACACACACACATTCTTTTTTTATTTTTATTTGTTTCGTGGCTCGACTATCATCGAGCCAGGAAAATGTTCATCAAAGAGTTTCTTAGTTTTGAGTACAGTTACGAAAGAAATATAAAAGCAGCTATGAGAGTTATGTTTTATGATGCTTAGTTTGCAATCAGTTCTGAGTATTATTAGTAACTAGTTACACAAATGCGAATCACACGCAATACGTATTCCACGTCATAGCAGCCGCGTCTTTGAGACGCCAGCTATGGTCACTTCCCAGCCCGCTCTATGATCACATCGGTTCGTCTTCTTCCTGCTGGTACTGTAACGGCTATTTGGCAACAAGGCAAGGTATGTTAGGCAACTCTGTGATCGATGAGTTATTTCCTGGAGTGCACTCAATTAAGCCTCAAAGTTCACTTGATTTTTCCTGTCATTTCCATTGAGTAATTTGAGTTGTTATCGCTTGAGATGTAACAAAAGATTGTAAATTTACGGTTTTCGATGCACGATGCAAGTGGAAATCGCAGCTTATCTTGTCCTTTAAATATAATTTTACGTGTTCTAGCCACTTTTGGCTTCGTAAGAGGAAGGCCCAACACGTACCTATTTGCTAGCTCTGTGGTGACGTGCCGACGTGTGAAAAAGCGTGTGTTATGGTTCGCGGTTCCAGTCTCGCTGACTATAACGTTTTTATCCCTTGTGTGAAAGGGCTACAAGCAGTCAGAATTAAACATCGCTAAGGAAATCGCAAGAAAATACTTTCAGCTCATAGTACGATGGTGAAAAACTTACAATGTACCACAATAGGTAACGCTTTTTTTCCGCTGCTGACAAGCAAATTTTGGGTTTCTAGGAATACCTAAATTTATTTATGAAATGCCACATTTGCATACCTGTTGAGTAAGACGGAGCACACCAATTAAACACAGACCCAAGCGAAATCTAAGTGAGTAGTATTTTACTAATTCGTGCCGATAGAAGCGCACTTGTGTACAGATACTCAATTTTATTAAAACAGACTTTCGTCGTAAGGTTATCGTGGGTAGTTTTATTTCATTTATTACAAAACAGTGCACAATTTTCGTAAGGTTTCTTTTAGTGTTGTTAAAACAATACTAAACGTGAGCGAGATATTAACCATCAACGATATATGCGTATTCTCGGATGTTATCTATCTGACAATTCACCTGCAGTTTATTGATTACATGCATGTAGAAAATTTGTTCTGAGTTAAAGATGTCAAACAAGTTTTGAAGGAGAATAAAATACCACTACCAGACGACAGCTAATGTAGAAAATACTTTTCTGACTATTTTGGCACGATGCACTCTCCCCATACACAATACAAAAGCATAGAATTGCATCTGCTGCCTGGCCGTCTATTAAACCTGAAAAGTACAAAATGTCGCATAAGTTAGCCCTTTTTCCACATGCAGCTATATTGTGTTGAGAAGTGAAGGGAATTATGTTCAAAGTTCATTAAATTGATAAATTAAGCAGACAGAAGAATAGCTTTTTAAAATATGTTTCAGCGAATGTAATAGAACTGCGACGTCTTATCTACGGTGCACAAGGCTTACCGTTATGCTACTAGCTGTCATGTTGCTGCAACACCTTCAGAAGTCAACAACAGTTCCTCCAGGACTTCCACATTCCACAGTGCTGTCTGATAATACATATGGCTGGATCTGGACTCCTGAGAGCCAGACAGTTACAGCTTTTCTTTTGCACTGCACGTCGTTTTCAACAAACAGATAGCGCAATAGAGTAGCTCAACCTATTTAAGTTTCTGCATCCTACACTGTTGGCAGTTCTGTGGAGGTGGCAGTTACGTGATTTTATTCCGGTGATTACAAAATAGAGTCGAATGTATGCACTGGGTAGCCGAGGCAGCTAGCTCATGGCTGTTCGGTGAACCAAGTAAATGAATGTACTGAACATGTTGCAAACCACTACAGGGAGCCTGTGTGTCAGAATTCTCATCTAGTGCGGCGCAATGGTGTTATGATAGAAAAATGAGTCTCTCAGCAGGGGGGTTTGGTTGTCTGTTGGTTTGATGATAGGTTTCTATGATGCTGATGTGGTTTCGATTCCAACTGCTGCCGATGATTTGTAATGGGGGGGGGACAGATTCTATTCCCTTCTGGCTATTCCAAGAGAAGAAGGTGTAATGGGATTGTTGTCTGATATTCACATTAAACATGATATTCTTTCTCTACGATGTAGAATCACAATAAAGTCAGTAGTGGCGAAATGTGGGAACACTATCACCAGTAACCTTTCTCATACTATTTATTTATTTATTTATAGTGACGAAACAAACGCTATGTAGGATCACAGGACACTTATTCCATCTTTTATTTGAGCTTCTGTATGTCGATAAAATTGGTTCTGAACTTTGAATGCAGCTCAGACCGCCCTTAACGCGGAATTTGATCCCTTCCTGACGATACAGCTAGACTACAATTTGTTGTTTGTTCAAAACTGCAGATTTCTCAACATCTCCACATATTGCGCGTGAATGGGTTCGAATCCTAACCCGGCACTAAAGTTAACATTATGTATTATCAAGCTGTAGCATGAGAACACCTATCTGTTGGTGGATAATAATTTTGGTTTTCAATGCATTTTCATTCGTTGTCAACATTAACGATATCTGACGTTATTAACTCCCAGTGAGATACCGAACAATTTTAGGAGATCACTGTAAGTTCAGGGATGTTATTTCGAGCTGCTGTTGGGGGAAATGAGTACTGAACCCTTCGTCATATTATTTCTAGTTCAAACATGCTCACATGTCGCTGCTGGTGTAACAAACCCATATTTTACGTTCATTTTTTCTAGAATATAACAGTGATAGGTGCTGGGTTGGAGTCCTGAGAAGGAAAAAAAATGTTTCACCTCGTCATTTCAGTTAAAACGTCTAGCTACTGGCGAGAAAATCCGATATGTCACAGTTGAGTGTGCTTCGATAACAATCCGATTAGGTTCTGGGTTCGAATACCTGTCCAACATAAAGCCTTACCTCACGGCATTTCAAGTAAGTTACTTGTAAAGAAGCAATATTTAACATCTTTCGTAGATGCTGGGTAGGAATTCGAGTCCGTTATAAATGTTTATGTTATGTAATTTAAAGCTGATATTTGCTAACCGATACTGTCGAAAATCGAGGTATATCACTCTCTGTATGCCTAGTCAGGAATGACTGTTAGTTTCCGTCAGTCACGAAATCTTAGTCTGCATGACCTGGGTTTGAATCCATATGCAGAACGAGGCAGCGCGTCATGTCATTTGAAGTTAATACGTATTCTCAACTAGCTGCTCGTGAATAACTAAAGTTTTTAATGTGATTTTGTGTTAAATAACAAGTATGGTATGTTACTTTGAAGAGGAAATCTTGAATACGACGAACTTACTACGTGCATTACCTATTTGACGTAATAATGAGAGAGGTAACATTTCAGGTAAGTCATTTATTGCAATAAATGTGAGCTTACTAGCCTTAAGGACAGTCTTATCTGTGATAAGGTGTTCCCTGATATTTCTAGTATCAAAAATGGCTCTGAGCACTATGGGACTTAACTACTTTGGGCATCAGTCCCCTAGAACTTAGAACTACTTAAACCTAACTAACCTAAGGACATCACACACATCCATGCCCGAGGCAGGATTCGAACCTGCGACCGTAGCGGCCGTGCGGTTCCTGACTGTAGCGCCTAGAACCGCTCGGCCACACCGGCCGGCTTTCTAGTATCGTGGAATTACTTTACATCTAGAGTTATTGCGATACAGAGCAGAGTTTTGTAGTGGAAACTTGTTGGAACCATTGTCAATAGTCAAACGACTGTACCGAGGAGCAATTAGAGGACCTGATAGACAGCTGCGTTATGTGGGTTGCATGCGAATCATGCGAAATGGAATTCAGGTCATTCGGATACTTTTGAGCATGACTGTACATCAATCTGCTCAGGGCGTTAATCAATAATACGATTGATAGAATTTATTGCAGTGATTTTCTCATATAGCCATCCATTTCGCTTTTTTGTCCTACTCCCTGGATATTCCACCTCGTTGAGGTAAAACACTATCAGATATTGTGGAGGGCGCCAGCATTTGTCCAGACAGTAAATAGTCTTGTCTGTAAAATAACGGATGCACTGAACACTTATACGGGGTGTGGCATTAAGGTAAGGGGACTTTTGCTGTAGAACTTTTTATTTTAGAAAAACACTTAGTTGTTGAAATTTTCAATACACTCCCTCTAGACAAGGCTCCACTCGCGTTTTCTATTGATTAAAACACTGCTGGATGTTTTCCTCCGTGTGCTCCCCGATGATGCATTCCGCCTTTTCGTTCACTGCTTCAATGGACAAATATCGTGCTGTTTTTAATGCAGATTCGATCTTGGGGAATATATGAAAGTCACATTGTGCTAGGTCATGCGAATAACGTGGGTGGTCTAACGCTGGGCTGCTGTACCCCGCTAGAAGCCTCTCAACCGATGGCGTGGTGTGAGCTGGTGCCTTCTCTTGATCCATAACCTTAGGCTTGTTACTCCACAATTAGGTTATCTTTTTCTTATTCTTTAATGGAGTTGAAGAAAAACTCAAGATAGTGATATTGACTCATAGTGTAATCTTCACGAAGCCAGTGAAGATAAACAATTCCGTAAATAATGAAAAAAATCATCATAGCTTTGAATCTTGGTTTCCTTATTCTAATTGTTTCCACTCTCGGAGAATTTGGGCCCTTAAAACGCATGGATTAAGGTTTGGTTTCTGGATGACACACTGCTCTACCAGAACATTATGACCACTGGCGTACTATCGACATAAACCCGTCCAGACGATAGAAGGGACTTCCAGTCAGACACACGCAAAGCACGTGTAGTATCACTGAGCATGCTTCCGCGTGTAGAATGGTGAAGGCACGCTAGGTGTTAGAGTTTGACCAAGGGCAGATTGTCATGGCCTGGAGGCTCAGCACAAGCGTTACGGAAACTGCACGACTCGTCGGGTGATCGAGGAATGCAATGGTGATAGTCTTCAAGACGTGACGAAACCAAGGTAAAACCACGTCCAGATGTCGTGGAGTATCGGCAGCCACCCTTTGTTATAGATGTCGGACGTCGTAGGCAGAAAAGACTGGTAAAACGGGACAGGCGGCGAACTGCGGATAAATTAACATCAGACTTCAATGCCGGGCAGAGTAAAAGTGAGTCTCAACACCCAGAGCACTGCCCAGTCTTAACGATAGACCTCCGCAGCCGACAACCCATGCACGTGCCAATGTTAGCACTATGATATCGGCACGCATGACAGAAATGGGCTCGTCACTATGGGCACTGGACGCTGGCGCAGTGGCAGAGTGTTGCATGGTCTGACGAACTGCGATAATGTATTCATCATGGCGATGGGAGGACGCGAATCCGTCGCCTTCCAGAGAAAGGGCTCCTTGATACCTCTACTCCAACCTGGCGGCGCTTCCATTATGCTCTGGGGAACATTCATATGGGCAGCATTGGGGCGATTGGAGCTCGTTCAAGGCACCATAATAGCCAGGGAGTATGGTACACTGTTTGTAGACTTCATACACAACTTCATGACGATCGTGTTTTGCGACGGTAGTGGCACTTTTCAACGAGATAATGCGCCATGTCAGACGGCCAGGAGATGCTGTAGTGGATTGAAGGATACATTGGCGAGTTCCATTTGATGTGATCCCTTCCCCCGTCCCGCCACCCCAAATTCGCCTGATCTCAAGCCACCGAAAAAACTTGGGATGTGATTGAACATGGCATCATAGCTCATCGCGGCCCTCCCCGTAATTTATGGAAATTAAGTGACCTCTGTGTGTGGAGATGGTGCGAACTACCTCCAGCGACCTACCAAGGCCTTACTGCTTCCTTGTCTAGATGCGCTGCTGCTGTTATCTGTGCCAAAAATGGACATACCTGTGGAAGAAGGACAAAGAGAGCAACATCCCACTGTCCATTGTTGCCAAATTTATCAAGATGGCGGATCAAAGGTGGCGACGATAGTTATGGCTATGTCACAATGACATCATGGCGGGATGTCAAAATTTTGGCCGGAAAACAGGTCAACTGGGTTACCTCCACTAACCTAACAGCTTCCCCCTCTCCTCTCCCCCTCCACCCCTTCCCCAGAAAATGGCAGGAAGTTCAAATTCCTGCAACACACCATGGCCATGTCCACTAACATAATAAAATGGTGGGAAAAAGGGCACTTGGCCTAGCTCCACTAACATAAGTGATCCGACCAACACCAATTCCTAGGAACTGGCGGGGAAAGGACTCAGCCTGTGCTGTGTTGCGGGTAGGAACGCATGTAAATCTTCATTTGGCATGTAGTGTTCGTTAAAACAATTTGAGGCAGTAGCTCCATTCCGTGTATCCACCGCGAGGTTTGGAGCCAACTGACCTAGTACACAGTACTACCACCAGAGGGCGCTATCATCCCTTTTGTGACGTAATCCAAGATGTTGGTCTGGAGGGAAAAATGATGGGAAAGGTCTCAGTCTGTGGTGGGCTGCTGGAGAGAGGAAGGAGTGTAATTTATTTATTTTTGGAACAGTTTATTATGGGACGGATTTCATATAGTTTATTTATTACACTGATACAAAACACTCACTCTGACGTTCTTGGCGTGACATAACGCTCTGCAAGCTACTCGTAAATCATGGAAATAATGCAGTACACAGCATACAGGCCTGCAAACTAATCGTCAAAATATTGCATGTATAATGTTCTCCAAACACGATTGCTAACTGTAAAGTGTCGAAATAATGCATTGAACACCCCACAGAACTGCAAATTACTTGTAAATCTTCGAAACAATGGGGTTCGCTAATTCACTGACAAGCACACTAATTACAAACTGACGAAGTAATCTATACAATTTATTTAGAGACGGATTCCAGATAGTTTACTTTTACGCTGTTACAAAACACTCACCCTGGCATGCTTGAGGTAGCTCCAAATAGTCTACAGACCTCCAAACTACTCGTACACAACTCGTAAATTGTCAAAGTAATAAATTTAAAAGGCTCTGCAAACACACATGCTAATCGTCAACTATCGCGATCATGCATTGCACAGCCTGCTCACCTCTTCACAAAATAATGCAACAGACATGAAAACAACTCGTGAGTTGTTAAAAGATAATGCATGTGTAACTTTATTCAAAGACACTCACAATGCTCGAACAGCCGAAAGTAATGCATTGCACAAACATTCATTGCACGTAAAAAAAGGTTTTCGAACTGTCGTTAACCAAATCTACAGTGAACTGTTCCAATGCCCGCATGTGTTGACACTGCCGTGAGCCACCACTGGATAGACAAATGGATGGGGTGAGCCATTCCTCTCGTCCTGCTCCTTATGGCAGGTGAAAGTCATGTCCACAGATAGAGTTCAAAAATGGTTCAAATGGCTCTGAGCACTATGGGACTTAACATCGATGGTCATCAGTCCCCTACAACTTAGAACTACTTAAACCTAACTAACCTAAGGACAGCACACAACACCCAGCCATCACGAGGCAGTACAGATAGAGTTCTTTAAGTGTTATATTGTGTCACATCTCTATGTAAATAAGAGCCAAGTCACCCACTAGTCGTGCATGTGTTCACCACTGCTGGTATAATGCCTCTCTTCCTGTTGTCCAGCAAAGACCAAATTGCCGAGCGAGTCACCCTCGCAGATGCAGCAGAAATCTGTTCCTGTGCTTCCCAGAATAGCACAGGCTGCATTGTTCCTACTGATCATAATGGGACATGCGAGCTGCATCTAGCCATGCAGGTGTTTACCAGGCAAGTGTGGATGATGCATCGCCGTGAAATGCTCACAGAGCTACACACCACTGCAAGTGAATCTAAAAGGTTCTCAAAGTGATACTAATGTCACATGGCTATGTGAATAAGAGCCAAGTCGATCTCTCGGAAATTGTATAGTGTCCCACAAATGGGTAATGGACGCTTTTGCAGGAGCTTTCGTGATGTCTCTGCTTGTCTGTATGGAAATTCGTGTAATAACAGAACCTGTTTACCAAAATAGCGCAGAATAACCCTGAATGCATTCCTCCTCATGGTCCTAACTTGGCCCCAGTCCGTCATGTGTTACCCTTTCTGGAAATTATCCTTCTTTCAACAAACATCTCCGATACGCAAAAGTTCTCACCGATATGTAGGGGCTCCTACGTCCCGGCACAAAGGATGTGTTTTGAATGAATGGAGCATTCTGATTGGTTCTTACTGAATTTACCAGCCAAATTACTGATGCTGCCGTTGTCTAAGCACTCTCTACCTTTTTCGTTCTGCAGATGAGACTTACAGTGGCAAAACTATTTCGTACAGTATGGCATATTGCACTGACAGATAAACCCTGCAAAAGCGCCCTATATATCGTCAAATATGGAGAAACTCTTGCTCAATTACACTGCTCTGCCCCTAAGGACGGAAGCTGGAATATTAGAGCGTGAAGCCGATTTCCTACTGAGCAATATATCACTGTGTAACATGTCGATGTAGTATACATACAGTTTGTATCCTGCACCATACAAAATCGTCCCTTTTGCATCATGTATATAGCTATCGACTACCAGACAGTCTTACATATACTGCGAAGACAGATAGCCTAAGCACTAGATATCTTCGTGCAAGGTCAGGTGGTCATCCATTGCTGCCAACACTCACAAGTCATCCACCTTCCGACGTGCGATCATAGTGCACTCAGCGGACTAAAGCCACTCTCAAAAATGTTGTACAAAGGCTGGGTCGATTTCCCTCAGCAAAAAGATGTCACTGTTTCTTGTTCTGACTTGCTTGCTTTCTATATCAATCTACAGACTCAGCAAATTCAAGAACACATGTATTTTGCATGATTTGCGTGAATATTATACCATTTACGCGATATTTCTCTACATCAAGCACATAGCAATATCATTTGCATATCAGTACCGCTCCCACAACATAATTCCGAAGATATTATCTGGAAATTATTTCTCTAGAAATCTGAAACCTTAGCGAGGTGGACCATGCTGAAAACCACTGAGTAACTAGAAACTTATCCTGTCTGCAAACACCTTTACGTGAGAACTCAAAAAAATAAAGGAAGTTGATATTTCCACTAGCAAATACCGATGTATGTGATGTAACAGATTCCAAATTACCCCTAGAATTTACATCTAAGGTGTTTCTCATGCCTAGAGCACCAGCAAATGTTTCTTCCACCCGTCTTTCACCTGCTAGATGAACACACCACAGTCGATGTTTCCTCAAACAAATGAAGGCGCGAAATGTACAGAAGCAGTCAACCGAACGATTTACATGGGAGGGAATAATGGTACAGTGCAAACACACATCCATATTGAATTTTCTCAAATTTCCACCCGATCACGTAAGCTGCCAAACAAATACTAAGTATTAGTTCGCTGTTTGGCCGCCTAGAGGACGACACGTTTAATCCAGTTACATTCCTGCATCCCAACAGGCCTCTCCATTCGGTCAGCTCCTACCGTTAGCTGGAAACGTGAATGATTCCCACCACAGGTCACCGACGCTACACGCTAAGCACGCATCGTCCTAGGAAAACTGGCCAATTTTATATTTTATCCCTGCATTTACAATTAAATATTACAATCGTGGTCTGAATTGGAGGACATTCGACAATGAGTGAAGTATCGGAAGTACATCCTGCAGATGGCTGTGGTTCTGGAAGTAGCAATATCTGAACCATTCTTATGACTTGACATACTATTCCCTTTCCTGTCACAGTATTCCACGGCAAATCTATACCTTCCTAGCAACTGGACATAGTCATTTCCTTTGGACATTTCGGAAGACAAATACATACGTTACAAGTCTGACGCGCAAGGCGAAGCTGTCACGCATTCCCTACTATTAAGTATAATCCTTGGCCAATAACGGATTGCCTGCGATACGAAATAACACTGATGAAAAATCAGCGATATGTGGACATATCTCATAAGTTTTTCTTGCGAGTGGTGCTAGTAGTAGCGAATTTGTACATGGAGAACTTCGAGGAGGAAGCCCTGTCGTCATCCGAATGGAAATCTACTTACTTTTTCCGTTACGTGGACGACACGTTCGTCATCTGGCCACATGGTATGGATAAACTCCTTGACTTCCTTACACATCTAAACTCCATACACCCCAACATCAAATTCACTATGGAGACTGAAACGGAGGGTAAATTACCTTTCCTTGACGTCTTGGTCAGGAGAAGGGCTGACGGCACCCTAGGTCATGGGGTGTATCGAAAGACAACACACACTGATCTGTATTTGCAAGCATACAACTGCCAAGACCCTTTACAGAGGAATGGAGTACTTAAAACTCTTGTACATAGGGCGCGCACTATCTCTGACACAGAGAGTCTACCCCAGGAATTGGAACATCTGAGAACTGTATTTCGAAAAAATGGGTACTCAGAGTGGCAGATCCAACGTGCTCTCCGCCCAACCACTGCGTCACAACCTGTTGAGATGGATGAAGTCACGAGGGAGGAGGTAGGCACTGCATTTATTCCATACACAGGCGCACTCTCGGGGAAAATCACCCGCATTCTGAAGAAACACCGGGTCGGAACTGTGTTTTGTCCTCCGAATAAAACTCGTGCACTGGTTGGGAGCGCCAAAGATGACGTCGGTTTGAGGAAGGCCGGCGTGTACCAGATTCCGTGTCAATGTGGCAAGTCGTATATTGGTCAGACGATGCGTACCGTCGAGGATCGATGCCGTGAACACCAGAGGCACACTCGATTGATGTATCTGAGCAAGTCGGCGGTCGCTGAACATTGTTTGTCGGAAAATCACGCTATGGAGTATGACCGCACGAGGATTCTGGTACAGACGTCGAGATACTGGGACAGCGTTGTTAGTGAGGCCATCGAAATTCGCGCCAATGACGACCTCATAAACCGTGACTGTGGCTATAATCTTAGCAAGGCTTGGGAACCAGCGATTGGGTTAATCAAGAGTAAATCGAGCAAACGCATAGTTGTGACGCCCACGGCGGACAGAGCCATCACACCGCCGTCATCTCAGACGCCGTCGCAATCTGTTCCACCGCAGTACCGTGGCGAGGGGCGCGGACGGCGGAGGGAGCGCGCCGCGGGCGGAGGGTATTTAAATCGGCCGCCACCGCGACTGATCCCAGTTCCCCCTGAGCAGCCATAGCGTACGGATCTCCGTGCCGGCGCGTTCACAGGAGCTCAATCCGTCAGTTCACCTGATGATGGCGACATGTTTGATCGTCGAAATATTGTGCCCGTTGGACACTATAGACCGGCAGTACACCCGTGGATATTTTGATTAAACAACGAAGTGTTAAAAACACGATCGCAACGATCATATTACTAACACAAGTGGTCTTGATTCTACAGGTGCATGCAAGTATCCATACCAGACCTATACTAGCTTTATAAATCAAGGAAAATGTCGACACCTGTTAAGGAAGAGCACAGCATTTATCATATCCGGAATCTGCTGTCACGTTTCTCTGAGTAACTGGAGGAAGGGACTTTTTCAATTAATAAGATTGTATTAAACAAGACAATACGTAACCAGTGAAAGATACACTGCAAGTAAAAAAAAAATTACGCCTGGCAATACGACGTCAATTTTGTTTCGATGACAGCGTATGCCACCAGGGGAACAACAGACGTACTGATAGTGGTTTCAGCGTCGCCACCAACAGGTTGCGTAAGGCATGGCTACCACATGACCATCTGTATCTACCTTTCAATTCTGGTGGCTCCCAGCTAGGAGGCTCAGTGTGCTACAGACGTATGTAAGAAGTAGTCAGTCATGCCACGGATACGTACTGGGGCTTTTTAGGGCCATCTGAACGAGTTTGACAGAAGTCAGATCGAGGCCTTCCGAGTGGCTGGGCGGTTCCTTTGGGCAGTTTGACGTGCTGCGTCAGTTGTGCAACGACCTTGGTGTCAGAGAACATTCTCACGAGCGTAGACGAGGTTCTGGACGACCACGGAGCGCACATTCCCGCCGGGATCGCCGTATTATAAGGGCAGCAGTGGTACATCGGACAGCTACCACAGTGCAGATAAGCCCAGACGTGTCAACGCGAAATGTTGCGAGCCGGTTATTAGGAGTGGGAATACGTGCCCTCACACTTTTATCCTGTTGTCCACTCACGCCACAGCATCGACGTGCACGGCTCGACTTGTGCCGTGAGAGGACCGCTTGGAAGATGGAATGGAGAGCTGTGGTCATCAGCAGATTCTGACTGCACACAAGCGATAGTCGCTGCCGCGTCCGACGTAGATCTGGCGAGCGCTGTCTTGTACAGTGCATTCGTCCAAGACACGCTGGGCTCACCATAGTCCTTACACTCTGGATTGCTATAAGCTACCGTTCTCGTTCACCTTTGGTGTTTCTCGAGAAGACGTTAACCATTGCTCCGTACGTCGACATCGTTGTTAGACCCGTCCTTTTGCCGTTCTTGTAACAAGGAGGTAATGTGTTGTTTCAGCAGGATAATGCCCGCCCCCACCCGGCCGGTGAAACTGAACGTGCTCTGAACGTGCTCTGCAAGGCGTACAGCACCTTTCCTGGTCAGAACGATCTCCAGACGTTTCTCCAAATGAGCACGTGTCGGATGTGAAGCGACGAGAAGTGACTCGTGTGCCACCAAGCAATTCTTACAGAAATACATGAACAGGTCGAGCAGGCGTTGCATAACGCATCCCAGAACAGAATTCGCCATCCGTACGACTGAATGGGTGCCAGAGTCAGCTACTACATTGCCATTCGTGGAGGCTACAACACGTGCTAATAAAAGTACTTCAGCACTGATCGATACCTGATACCTCGGAACCGCTTGCGCTATTAGTCGGTTGATAGAATCATTTCATGTACTCCATATGCACTACTGCAACAATGAACCTTGACTGAATTGGAAACCGCTAAAAGTGTGTACTAACTTTTCTTCCGACCGTGAAGTATCACGATTTGTAAAGGGTCAGACCATCTCAAACCTACGTCTTAGGTTTGCTTATACTTAACCCATGTACTATACATTCGGTTCTGTCAAATGTACTCAACAAGTATACCATAGATAGTATGCTATATTTTATTTATATTTTTTCAGAAGAGTAATTTTACTGGTAGGTCTTAGCGTTGGTAGATATTACCTAATGCTTTTACTTCGTTTCCTATATTTCCTTTCACATCCTTCATTACTTACATTTATTTCACAAATACATTAATCATCTATACAAAATTTTCGCTAAGCCACCAGAGTAATAGACATACTTCTAGTTCATGTGAGTGGGTGACAAACTGGGGACAGCTTTTGCTCGATACACAGCGAACCACTAATGCACTCTAACGTCTCTGATAATACAAGTATGGTACCTGAATGTGTTGCTAGATGTTCGAAACTCTGAGAAAAATAGGGGTAAGGTGAAAGAATCTCAATGATACGATTCCCTGTTGTCGATGACATCCTGAGTGAAAATGAAGAAGCTTTAAATGATCTCTTAAATGGATTGAGCAGTTTAATGAGTACAGAATATGTATTGATTTGAAAATATAAGAAAAACTAAAATAATGAGAAGCCGCGAAAAAGATAACATCGAGAAAGTAGTCAGGATTTTCGGTCAGCAGGTAGATGAAGTTAAAGAATTCTACTACCTAAGCTGTAAATTAACCAATGACGGACGGAGCAAGGAGGACATCAAAAGCAGAGCAGCACCGGCAATGAGGGCGTTCCTCGCCAAGAGACGTCTAGTAGTATCAAGCACAGGCCTCAACTTGAGGAACAAATTTCTAAAAAAGTACTTTTGGAGCACATCATTGTATGTTAGTGAAACATGGACTACAGGAAAACTGGCACAGAAGAGAATCGAAGCATTTCAGATGTGGTGTCACAGACGAATGTTGAAAATTAGGTGGTCTGATAAGGTAAGCAATGAAGAGGTTCTCCGCAGAATCGGAGAGGAAAGGAATGTGGTGGGAAACACTGACCGGAAAAAGGGTCAGAATGGTAGAGCATCTGTTGAGACATCACGAAATAACTTCCATGGTAATATAGGGAGCTGCTGAGGACGAAAACTGTTGAGGAACATAGATACTGGAATACATCCAGCAAATAACTGACGACGTGGGTAGCAACTGCTGCTCTGAGATGAAGAGGTTGGAACAAGGGCTAGTATCGACTGGTAACTAAAAGTATGACATATTGAGATAGTCTGCGATTGATAAGCTATCTAGAAATGTAACAAACTTTTGCGCGAATTATCTATATAATAGGAACAGAAAGAAAAAGCACAAAACATGACTTCTCTGTGATGCAGATTGACATAAGCCCATACATGTAAATCTGCCCAGATAAAATGAAGATGTGAGCTGCCACATTTATTAGATTACTGTATATTATGAGATGGGACGTGGATGTACTGACGAAATACACTATGAGATCAAAACTATCCGGACATCTGGCTGAAAATGACTTAAAAGTTCGTGGCGCCGTCCATACGTAACGCTGGAATTCAGTATGGTGTTGGCACACCCTTAGCCTTGATGAGAGCTTCCACTCTCGCAACCATACTTTCAGTCAGTTGGTGGAAGGTTTCTAGGGGAAATGACAGCCAACTCTCCGTGGAGTGCTGAGCTGAGTAGAGATATCGCTGTCGGTCGGTGAGCCCTGGAGCGAAGTCGGCGTTCCAAAACATCCAAAAGGTGTTCTATACGAAAAAATGTTGAAATGTGTGTGAAATCTTACGGGACTTAACTACTATGGTCATTAGGCCCTAAGCTTTCCCACTACTTAACATAAATTATCGTAAGGACAAACACACACACCCATGCACGAGGGAGGACTCGAACCTCCGCAGGGACCAGACGCACAGTCCATGACTGTTCTATACTAATCAGGTCAGGACTCTGTGCAGGCCAATCCATTACACGCATGTTATTGTCGTCTAACCATTCAGTCACAGGCCGTGGATTGTGAACAACTGCTCGATCGTGTTGAAAGATGCAATCGCCATCCCCGAATTACTCTTCATAAGTGGGAAGTAAGAGAGTGCTTAAAACATCAACGTAGGCCTGTACTGTGAAAGTTCCACGCAAAACAATAAGAAGTGCAGGCTCCTCCATGAAAAACACGACCACACTATAACACCATCGCTTCCGAATTTCAGTGCTGGCACTACACACCCTGGAAGATGACGTAACTGGTCATTCACCATTCCCACACCCTGCCATCGGATCGCCATATTGTGTACAGTGATTCGTCACTCCACACAATGTTTTCCACTGTTCAGTCGTCGAATGTTTACGGTCATTACACCATTGGCATTTACCGGCGTGATGTGTGGCTTTTATGAGCAGCCGCTCGACCATGAAATCCAAGTTTTCTCACCTCCCGCCTAACTGTCATACTACTTGCAGTGGGTCCTGATGCAGTTTGGAATTCCTGTGTGATGGTCTGGATAGATGTCTGCCTATTACACATTACGACCCTCTTCAACAGTCGACGGTTTCGGTCAGTCAACAGACGAGGTTGGCCTGTACGCTTTTGTACTGTACGTCTCCCTTCACGTTTCCACTTCACTATCACATCGGAAACAGTGGACCTAGGGATGTTTAGGAGTGTGGAAACCTCGCGTACAGACGTATGACACAAGTGATACCCAATCACCTGACCACGTTCGAAGTCCTTGAGTTTCGCGGTGTTGCGGTTGGCAGAAGAGCCAACACCGTGTTACTAGAGGAGGCCGAAAGGCATGCGTTTAGCTCACGCAGGCTGGCGTGAGGTCTGGAACAGGACAAGGAAATTAGAATTTAGATAAACGGACGTAGCTGGTAGAATACTTAACTTTAATCCATAAATGACAAACGTCGGTCTTGATGGTACATGATTCAATATCAGTAATAACTGATAATGGCGCCTTGCTATGTCGTAGCAAATGACGAAGCTGAAGGCTATGCTAACTATCGTCTCGGCAAATGAGAGCGTATTTATTCAGTGAACCATCGCTAGCAAAGTCGGCTGTACAACTGGGGCGAGTGCTAGGGAGTCTCTCTAGACCTGCCGTGTGGCGGCGCTCGGTCTGCAATCACTGATAGTGGCGACACGCGGGTCCGACGTATACCAACGGACCGCGGCCGATTTAAAGGCTACCACCTAGCAAGTGTGGTGTCTGGCGGTGACACCACACGCGGAGCGCACCATTCTGCTCTCTCACGATGTTTAATGACTACTGTGGTCGCTGATATGGAGTATCTGGCAGCACAATGAATCTAATATGATAAACGTATGTTTTTAGGGCTGCCCGAATACGTTTGGTAACATACTGTAAATTGACATTTCGAAGATTCACAGTTCCTCTAGAAATACGGACCTCCCCTTAAGTAGCTATTTGTGTAAGTTTTTCTTAAGCAGCGAGATTTGTAGGATTCTCAGTTGCAGAAATGGATGAATATCATTACATTTTCAGTAATACATAAGAGATTTAATCTGATATTCAGAACTTTTTGTTTGCATAAATTAATGTTTATGGTACACTGAAACGCTCAGCCAGTCAGTTATCAACGGGTGTGGGAGTGACCTACAAAAATCAGCCCACGGTCAGAATTTCTTGAGAAAATAATTTACCAACGGCCGTATGTATTGTAGAAACTGATTTTATTTATCAACTTCTACATGCTACCAGTTTCGGCATTACTTTGATGCTATCTTCTGGCCCCACTCGTCATAGTCGTAAAATCGCTATATACGGAAGGAACCATATAACCGGATCCGTGAATCAGTTCGTCCTGCAACAGCTCTTGGTGGCCAGGCGACGCAGACTGAGACGGCCAGAATAGTCACACAATGATGAATCATTTGGAACTACGAGTCTCACAAACTATATGATCACAGCCAAGCGGAAGTTACCCAACATTGGCCACGCCTCGGAAAGCGGTACTGAAAGAGAATCGCTTGCGGTTTTTACCTGATGTGACCAAGCAATTCAGTCATTTTTCTCAACGTATGACAGCTATGTCACATCGTTTGCGACGTGGATCCTATTGCTAATGAAGCTATTTCTTCTGGTCACATGTTTATTATTTAAGTTCTAGCAAGATATACGCTTTTCCCATCATTTGTCAAGCAACATAGTTGGCTTTTGTAACATGAGAAACGTTATTACTCCAGTGTTGGCAATCATCTCTTCAGAAATGGTGCGAGTATTTTCAGATTACACTTGTCAGACTTTGAACAGTTATCGCAGTGAAATTATTACCTGTCTGATACTTTGCAGTATTACAATTACTTTGCCCGAGGCACTGCTACTGAATATCTGGCGGATATTAACAATGCTACCCTCGGGCGTAATAAAGACCGGACATATTTTAATTGGGTTTTTGTGGTCTACGAAAACAGTTATCGGTATGAACAAAGCAGACGAATAACGCTACTCACCTGTCGTTAATTACAGAGGTAGAGGAGTGTTGGGGAGAGAAGCAGGACAAGTGGCTGTGACATTTAATTTTACAGAAAATGACAAATGCACGTAAAGAACAGGGAAAATATACAGAAATTGCAGATAAAAATGAAATGACCAGACTCTCTAACTGCCATAAAAGATCTATATACTTCGATATCGAATTCATTACAGTGATAATTAATTAAACGACTGAAGGTTGACGAAACCTGACTTTGCTCCAAGCAAGAAGTTACTCATATCGTGGTAATGGTTAATTAAAGAAACATCGAACAATGTGTAAAATCATTACCATATAATGAAAAAACCACAATTTCCTTAAAAGGAACAAATATAAGAATATATTGAAAGGCATTTGCTTTGGCTTCAATGCTTTCGACGCCACATATTCGTGCGCTATATGATAGTCACATGGCTGTCCGCTAGCGCAGTACTTCGCTGGGTAGAAACGAACAAGGTCTGTCTTGATGGGTCGAGGGGGCTTCATTGGAGCCATAGAGTGAGGTGACGGCAATCATGGGATAGCGATATGCACATATACAGACTGTGACAGTGTCGCATACACAAGGTATAAGAGGGCAGTACATAGGTAGAGCTGCCATCTATACCCAGGTGACTCAGGTGAAAAATATAGCTACATCGTTATGCTTAATTGCGAACATTTTAGGTTAGGCTCTACCGTGACTGTTATTTACATTAAATGAAACAACATGTTTACTGTAATCACTCACTGTTTATGTGTCTCCAAGGTGCGTTTCAAAGGTTTAAACCTCCTTCATCAGGTGGATTTACATTTACTAGTATGACATTTGTGTGTGTTGTGTTACGATTTTTTGGAGGAACTTATGGCACTGTCTCCAGTGGTCACACGTAACGACAGTGAAAGGAACCTGTGACCACTGGAGACAGTGCCATAAGTTCCTCCAAAAAATCGTAACACAACACACACAAATGTCATACTAGTAAATGTAAATCCACCTGATGATGGAGGTTTAAACCTTTGAAACGCACCTTGGAGATACATCAACAGTGACTGGTTATAGTAAACCTGTTGTTTCATTTAATGATGTGGTTACGGTTGCTCGATGGGAATTAGCAGACTTTGAACGCGGAATGGTAGTTGGAGCTGGACGCATGGGACATTCCATTAGTCATTTCAGTATTCAGAAATCCACAGAGTGCCTCTGAGGTATGGTCTCTCACCACGGACAGCGGAGAAACTTTGTGAATGCCAATAAATTCAATAACAGCCTTCTACTTGAAGATAATATTTGATTTTATTCTGAAGGCAACCAGTTTTGGCAATTCATTATGCCATCTCCAGGCCCCACACGCTTCTATCCAAATAAAGGAAATTGTCGTGTAGCACCACAAATCACTGAATATCGTCATTCAATCGTTATACAACTGCCCGCATCTCGTGGTCGTGCGGTAGTTTTCATCTACATCTACATCCATACTCCGCAGGCCACCTGACGGTTTGTGGCGGAGGGTACCCTGAGTACCTCTATCGGTTCTCCCTTCTATTCCAGTCTCGTATTGTACGTGGAAAGAAGGATTGTCGGTATGCTTCTGTGTGGGCTCTAATCTCTCTGATTTTATCCTCATGGTCTCTTCGCGAGATATACGTTGGAGGGAGCAATATACTGCTTGACTCTTCGGTGAAGGTATGTTCTCGAAACTTTAACAAAAGCCCGTACCGAGCTACTGAGCGTCTCTCCTGCAGAGTCTTCCACTGGAGTTTATCTATCATCTCCGTAACGCTTTCGCAATTACTAAATGATCCTGTAACGAAGCGCGCTGCTCTCCGTTGGATCTTCTCTATCTCTTCTATCAACCCTACCTGGTGCGGATCCCACACTGCTGAGCAGTATTCTAGCATTGGGCGAACAAGCGTACTGTAACCTACTTCCTTTGTTATCGGATTGCATTTCCTTAGGATTCTTCCAATGAATCTTAGTCTGGCATTTGCTTTACCGACGATCAACTTTATATGATCATTCCATTTTAAATCACTCCTAATGAGTACTCCCAGATAATTTATGGAATTAACTGCTTCCAGTTGCTGACCTGCTATTTTGTAGCTAAATGATAAGGGACCTATCTTTCTATGTATTCGCATCACATTACACTTGTCTACATTGAGATTCAATTGCCATTCGGTGCACCATGCGTCAATTCGCTGCAGATCCTCCTGCATTTCAGTACAATTTTCCATTGTTGCAACCTCTCGATACACCACAGCATCATCTGCAAAAAGCCTCAGTGAACTTCCGATGTCATCCACCAGGTCATTTATGTATATTGTGAATAGCAACGGTCCTATAACACTCCCCTGCGGCACACCTGAAATCACTCTTACTTCGGAAGACTTCTCTCCATTGAGAATGACATGCTGCTTTCTGTTATCTAGGAACTCCTCAATCCAATCACACAATTGATCTGATAGTCCGTATGCTCTGACTTTGTTCATTAAACGACTGTGGGGAACTGTGTCAAACGCCTTGCGGAAGTCAAGAAACACGGCATCTACCTGTGAACCCGTGTCTAAGGCCCTCTGAGTCTCGTGGACGTATAGCGCGAGCTGGGTTTCACACGACCGTCTTTTTCGAAACCCATGCTGATTCCTAAAGAGTAGATTTCTAGTCTCCAGAAAAGACATTATACTCGAACATAATACGTGTTCCCAAATTCTACAACTGAACGACGTTAGAGATATAGGTCTATAGTTCTGCACATCTGTTCGAAGTCCCTTCTTGAAAACGGGGATGACATGTGCCCTTTTCCAATCCTTTGGAACGCTTCGCTCTTCTAGAGACCTACGGTACACCGCTGCAAGAAGGGGGGCAAGTTCCTTCGCGTACTCTGTGTAAAATCGAACTGGTATTCCATCAGGAACAGCGGCCTTTCCTCTTTTGAGCGATTTTAATTGTTTCTCTATCCCTCTGTCGTCTACTTCGATATCTACCATTTTGTCAACTGTGCGACAATCTAGAGAAGGAAGCACAGTGCAGTCTTCCTCTGTGAAACAATTTCTTAAATTTCTCGACCTCCGCTATCGGGTGGAGAAATGTAGGGTCCCCCTGAATAGGTCAGGCGTGCACTACACGCCGGAAGCGGCTACGAGGGTAGCGGAGTACGTGTGGAGTGCACATGGGGTTTTTTTAGGTTAGAGAATTCCCTCCCTAGGCCCGAAAAGACGCCTCCTGAGACGCGGCAAGGCAGGAGTAGGCAAAATGCAACAAGGAATAACAATATTAATGTGCTTATAGTAAACTGCAGGAGCGTCTATAGAAAGGTCCCAGAACTGCTCTCATTAATAAACGGTCACAACGCCCATATAGTACTAGGAACAGAAAGTTGGCTGAAACCAGACGTAAACAGTAATGAAATCCTAAACTCGGATTGGAATGTATACCGCAGAGATAGGCTGGACAGTGAAGGGGGAGGCGTGTTTATAGCGATAAGAAGTGCAATAGTATCGAAGGAAATGGACGGAGATTCGAATTGTGAAATGATTTGGGTGAAGGTCACGGTTAAAGAAGGCTCAGACATGGTAATTGGATGTCTCTATAGGGCCCCGGGCTCAGCAGCTGTTGTGGCTCAGCAGCTGAAGAATAATTTGGAAAATATTTCGAGTAGATTTCCCCACCATGTTATAGTTCTGGGTGGAGATTTTAATTTGCCGGATATAGACTGGGAGACTCAAACGTTCATAACGGGTGGCAGGGACAAAGAATCCAGTGAAATATTTTTAAGTGCTTTATCTGAAAACTACCTTGAGCAGTTAAACAGAAAACCGACACGTGGCGATAACATATTAGACCTTCTGGTGACAAACAGACCCGAACTATTTGAATCAGTTAATGCAGAACAGGGAATCAGCGATCATAAAGCGGTTACTGCATCGATGATTTCAGCTGTAAATAGAAATATTAAAAAAGGTAGGAAGATTTTTCTGTTTAGCAAAAGTGACAAAAAGCAGATTTCAGAGTACTTGGTGGCTCAACACAAAAGTTTTGTCTCAAGTACAGACAGTGTTGATGATCAGTGGACCAAGTTCAAAACCATGGTACAATATGCGTTAGATGAGTATGTGCCAAGCAAGATCGTAAGAGATGGGAAAGAGCCACTGTGGTACAACAACCGAGTTAGAAAACTGCTGCGGAAGCAAAGGGAACTTCACAGCAAACATAAACATAGCCAAAGCCTTGCAGACAAACAAAAATTACGCGAAGCCAAATGCAGTGTGAGGAGGGCTATGCGAGAGGCTTTCAATGAATTCGAAAGTAAAGTTCTATGTACTGACTTGGCAGAAAATCCTAAGAAATTTTGGTCCTATGTCAAAGCGGTAGGTGGATCAAAACAAAATGTCTGTGATCAAAATGGTACTGAAACAGAGGATGACAGACTAAAGGCGTTCTCGCTTCCCACGCCCGGGTTCCCGGGTTCGATTCCCGGCGGGGTCAGGGATTTTCTCTGCCTCGTGATGGATGGGTGTTGTGTGATGTCCTTAGGTTAGTTAGGTTTAAGTAGTTCTAAGTTATCGAAACTGATGACCTAAGATGTTCAGTCCCATAGTGCACAGAGCCATTTGAACGTTATGCAACTGATTTACACAATCGGTTTACACGAATAACTTAAAGTACACGGGAGTTGGTGAATTGATTCACTTTGACAATTACTTAACCAGTCGATGTCCCCTGGCCATGGTGGACCACCAGAGAACGGCAAAACTCGTCACTGACGGTCTATAGCAGCAGACGAGAGACGCGAGTGCCTTTGCTAACAGCACTACATCATTTGCAGGGCCTCTCCTGAGCTCGTGACCTTGTCGGAATTGGTTAGAAGAGTCCCGAGTTTAGTTGGTAAAAGTTGCTGATAGGGTTAGAATGATGCGCAGACTCCACTAAGTCATGGACTCCAGTAGTGAACAATGCACTGTGCAAGCTGATGGTGGCTCCATAATGGTGCGGACTGTGTTTACATGGAACTGACTGAGTCTTCTGGTCCAAATGAACTACTTGGAGACCAATTGCCGCCGGTTATGGACTTCATGTCCCCAAAAAACGATGGACGGTTTATGGACGACAATGCGCCATGTCGCCGAGGCCATTATTGTTCGTAACTGGTATGAATAACATTGTGGACAATTTGAGCGAAATGTTTTGGCAATCCGGATAGCCCGACATGGATTTCACCGAACATTTATAAGACATACACAGGTTAATCCAACATTTTCGCAGTTACGGACGGCTATAGAGGCATCATGGTTCAGCATTCCTGCGACATGTTGAGTCCATGCCACATTGGGTTGTTGCACTACGCCGAGGTAAACTGGGTCCGACACGATATTTGGAGACATTCGATGACTTTAGTCACCTCAGCTTACAACCGGGAATTCCATTAGGCAAACTTCGTTTTGGGAGGCCTCATGCAGGCCAGGGTGGCCGAGCGGTTCTATGCGCTACAGTCTAGAACCGACCGACCGCTACGGTCGCAAGTTCGAAGCCTGTCTCGGACATGGATGTGAGTGATGTCCATAGGTTAGTTAGATTTAAGCAGTTCTAAGTTCTAGGGGACTGATGACCTCAGATGTTAAGTCCCATACTGCTTAGAGCCGTTTGAACCATTTGAGGCCTCGTGGCCAGTACACGAAGGCATTTCCATTGCTTCTACTGCGGCAACTGAACGCGCCGATTTTACCTGTAGCATAGACGCATTTGTTTGAGGCAGTGAAATGGGTACATTCAACAAACTTCGTCCTGGATTACGGTGAGATTGTCACTCGCTGTGCACATCAGCGCTAGATTTACGTGACTGTGAATTATGAGGCCTTTCAGATTATCTAGAGCGAAATTGCTGTTGGAGTTACTTTTTGCGATATTCAGTGTGGGGAATGTTAGGTCTTTGTTCTTGGTTTCATCTTCCTTAGAATCCGCAGGGACCATTACCCACTTATAATTTAGTAATCTAAGGCTTCAAGTGACGAAACTCAGTGCCATTCCTCTCGTAAGACAACGCTTCAGGAATTAATACTAACATGCTGCGGTATTATTCTGTCTGTCGCGTCCGCTGGGAATGTGAAGGCACATGGTCCGTTAAAATGCATTGACACGTGAGGTACGTTATACTGTAAATGAATATTGATCATTGTCTTATGTTAGATAATAATTGAGATCCTACGAATATATAATGCTCCATTCCAATCTTTGATGAATCCTTCTATGTCTTACATACCTCCACATGTGTTCACTCAAGGTAAACGTTCTCGAAACGTACTCTAATCGTTTTAATTGTAATCAAAGCTGGGGTTAAGTCGTTTGCCTTAAGGAGTGACTACAAATACATTAGATAAGTATTCCTGCTCTGAAGGGAAGTCTATGTCGTTGTGGAGATTCTAAACAGGGTTTTGCAGATTATTAGATAGCGTAATGCACAGATGGACAAATATTTGCATTGCATCAACTGTATGTTTAAGATACAGTTAGTTTCTGATGGATTAGATCTACAGTCAGGTTTCTAAATGCGGTTTAGTCTTAATCGGGTGTGATGCTCTCCTCCCACTGCCCTCTTAATATTCCGGTGAGCTTTACTTTAGTCCTCGTAATTCCAACATTTTAATCACTTCAATCATAATACGTTTATTTCATTAGGGTAAGATAAAATATAATGTGGTAACGATTCGAGGGACAACATCTGATATAAACTCCCAGGTTTAAGTTAATTAACGGAAGGTAGCCCTTGAATATAAATGTGAGGTGTCGGTTTCTTTACTTCGATGAAGATTCGGCTGAAATGTCTACTATTTTAGACCTGGTGCAATGTATGTGAAACTACAACAACAATAAGAGACACAAGATTTTTAAGAATGTAAACGGTGCTTATTTAAATTACGCGCGAGAATCGTAATACACACACGAAAATTCACGAAGAAGAAATTTCCGAGAATGTACGTTTGGAACACAAGATTGTATGGCAGTGAAACAATGACTGTGGGAAAACCGAATCAGAAGAGAATCGAAACATTTCAGATGTGATGATACAGACGAATGTTGAAAATTAAGTGGACTGATAGGGCTGGAAACGAGAAGGATCTGCGCAGAATTGGAGAGGAAAGGCATATATGCAAAACACCGACAGGATGGTAGAACATCTGTTGAGACATCAGGAAATAACTACCGTGGTACTAGAGGGAGCTGTAGGGGGTTGAAAACTGTGTAGGAAGACTGAGATTGGAATACGTCCAGCAAATAGTGGAGGGTTTCAAACAGAGGATTCGTCGACTCTGTGATGGTCTTTCGTGCGGATTTCTAGACTTGCGCTATTGGGTGGGGAATTGTAGGACGCCCCTAGATAGGTCAGGGGTGCACTACAGAAAGGGAGCGGCTACTTGGGTAACAGGGTATTTGCGGCGTGCTCATGGTTTTTTTTGTTGGCTAGGCAGTAGTGCGAGGTGTCCTGATGGACACTCACCAGTCGACGTGCAGGCAGGGAAATCAGGACGCACTCAGTGTAAAGACACTTCAGCTATCAAGATATTACCAGTAAATTTTCAGAGTGGTCGGAATGAACTTCCTGAATTTACTGCCCTCCAGGAAGGGTGTGGCGCACAAATTATTCTTCGGACTGAGACCTGGCTGAACCCTGAGACAGGAAGTTCTCAAATATTTAGGAAGGTTGGAAAGTGTATCGGAAAGACAGATTAGACACCGTAGGAGGTGCTGTCTTCTTTGCAGTTGACAAAAATATTTTGTCTACTGAGGTCGAAGTATAGAAAGTGATTGTGAAGTTATCTGGACACGTTTAACAGGGCTAGGGGAAACAAAGTTAACTGTGGGGTGTTATTCCCGGCCACCAGGTTCCACCGTGACAGTTCTAGATTCATTCAAAGGGAGTCTACATTCTGTATCGCAGAAGTACCCGGATCATGCCATATTAGTCGGAGGCGACTTCAACCTACCTAATACAGACTGTGATGTCTATGGATTCATCACTGATGGTATAGACAAGCCGTCGTGTGACTTTTGAACACATTATCCGAAAACTGTCTTGAGCAGCTAAATCGACAGTCATCGCATAATGGAAATATTTTAGATCTGGTAGCCACGAACAGACCAGACCTCATCGGCAGTGTCAGTGTTGAGAGGGGGATTAGTGATCATGATGTTCTCATTACGACTATGGTTACGAAAGTAAAAAGTCGGTCAAGAAGGCTAGGAGAGTATTCTTACTTGAAAGAGCAGATAAGCAGTTGTTAGCATTCCACTTAGCAAATGATTCGACATCATTTACTTCCGGTACGATGGACGTGGAAGAATTATGGGAAAATTTTAAACACATTGGAAATCACGCATTGGACAAGTATGTGCCGAAAAAGTGCGCTACAGACGGAAAAGGCCCACCGCGGTTTAACAGCGCAATTCGGATAATGCTCAGGAAGCAAAGGCAGTTTCACTCGCGGTACAAGAAAGATCGGGAGAATAAAGACAGGCAACAGTTAGTAGAGATTCGTGCTGCTGTAAAAACAGCGATGTGTGAAGCATTGAACAACTACCACCATCATACCTTAGCAATAGATCATGCTGAAAACCCAAGGAAATTCTGGTCTTACGTAAAATCGGTAAGCAGTTCGAAGGTTTCCATCCAGTCACTCACTGATCAGTCTGGCCTGGCAACGGAAGACAGCAAAACCACAGCTGAAATTTTAAATTTAGCATTTGATGTCCAGAGTGAATGGAAAAAAGCGCAGATGACGCCTATATATAAGAAGGGTAGAAGGACGGATCATCAAAATTACAGACCAATATCCTTAACATCGGTTTGTTGCAGGATTCTCGAACATATTTTCAGTTCGAATATAATGAATTTCCTTGAGGCAGAGAAGTTGCTGTAAATGCATCAGCCCGGCTATAGTAAGCATCGCTCCTGCGAAACGCAGCTCGCCCTTTTTTCACATGATATCTCGCGAACCATGGGTGAAGGATATCAGATGGATGTCATATTCATTGACTTCCGGAAAGCGTTTGACTCGGTGCCCCACTGCAGACTCCTAACTAAGGTACGAGCATATGGGATTGGTTCCCAAGTATGTGAGTGGCTCGAAGACTTCTTAAGTAATAGAACCCAGTACGTTGTCCTCGATGGTGAGTGTTCATCGAAGGTGAGTGTATCATCTAGAGTGCCACAGGGAAGTGTAGTAGGTCCGCTATTATTTTCTATCTACATAAATGATCTTTTGGATAGGGTGGATAGCAATGTGCGGCTATTTGCTCATGATGCTGTGGTGTACGGGAAGGTGTCGTCATTGTGTGACTGTAGGAGGATACAAGATGACTTGGACAGGATCTGTGATTGGTGTGAAGAATGGCAGCTAACTCAAAATATAGATAAATATAAATTAATGCAGATGAATAGGAAAAAGAATCAAGTAATGTTTGAATACTCCATCAGTAGTGTAGCACTTGACACAGTCACGTCGATTAAATATTTGGGTGTAACATTGCAGAACGATATAAAGTGGGAGAAGCATGTAATGGCAGTTGTGGGGAAGGCGGATAGTCGTCTTCGGTTCATTGGTAAAATTTTGGGACGATGTGGTTCATCTGTAAAGGTGACCGCTTATAAAACACTTATACAACCCATTCTTGAGTACTGCTCGAGAATTTGGGATCCCTATCATGTAGGATTGACGGAGGACATATAAACAATTCAGAGGCGGGCTGCTAGATTTGTTACTGGTAAGTTTGATCAACACGCGAGTGTTACGGAAATGGTTTAGGAACTTGGGTTGGAGTCTCTAGAGGAAAGGAGGCGGTCTTTTTGTGAATCGCTACTGAGGAAATTTAGAAAACCAGCATTTGAGGCTGAATGAAGTACAGTTTTACTGCCGCCAACTTACATTTCACGGAAAGACCCCAAAGATAAGATAAGGGAGATTAGAGCTCGTACAAAGGCATATAGGCAGTCATTTTTTTCCTCGTTCTGTTTGGGAGTGGAACAGGGGAGAAGATGCTAGTTGTAGTATGAGGTACCCTCCGCCACGCACCGTATGGTGGATTGCGGAGTATGTATGTAGATGTAGATGTAGAAATAATTGAGGACGTTGGATGGAAGTGCTACTCTGAGATGAGGAAGTTGGCACAGGAGAGGAATTCGTGGTGGAGCCCATCAAACCAATTGCACGTGGATCGACGTAACGTGAAACGGTCACATGACACCTAATGGCAGACTGTGTCCCCTTGGAGTAATCCCAGGAAATCTGAGGAGGCAGGTGAAATTCGTTCGACTGATTTTTCAGTACTGTTCGTTGGTCCCGAGTATGACTAACGCAGCAGAGAGGAGATTGGCGTTTCGTCACCGCTTCCATTTACAATGCATAAGAGCATCGCGGAGGTCATCACAAATTATCTTAATTCATCGTCAATATGAACTAATATCATTTGCTAGAAGTTATAGCTTTTTGTGTAACCAAATTATTTTGCCGTTTTAATCACAGTAACAGACCTGATTGTTTTATTCTTTAAATTGTCTCTAGTTCATCAAGTTCAACAGATGGATGTCACAAATAATACAAACTGCCTATCTATATTAATCTCGCACTTTCAGGTTCACAAAACGTATGAACACACAAGATTATTTCTTTTACTTTTATCTTTAAAAACATCATGGATACTGACATGTATTAAGTAAGGTACTTTTGATTTGTATACTTTACGTTAGTGAAAGAGACCGCTATACACTTCAGCAATGTAGTGGTCACTGATTTGAGGGTGCCTACTTGTGAACATGTCACGTAATTTATAATGCAACATTTTCCAATTGTTTCTGTGTGTACTTTTTTAAGTAGTTTCTATGTTAGATGCTTACAACCTCCGACAAACTTTATCTAGGAGTACTACATTTGAATAAGCTAAATGTTTTAATAAAGTATGTGGGACCGTTGTCTGTAATATTTATAGTGTTACACTCATTTAGTTTTTACATTCTTGTGCCTGATTGTTCCTTTTCCCGGCTGAGGTCTGCAGATGGCCTGCTACTCAGATAGAAAACGATTGCCAATAATTTAAAAATAGTGATTAAATGAAACAATAAGTTTACTGTTACCAGTCACTGTTTATTTGTTTCCACGACGCGTTTCGAAGGTTTAAATCTCTATCATCAGGTGGATATACATCGGTTAATATGGCATTTGTGTGTTTGTGTTGTGTTACGATTTCTTTGGAGGAAGTTGTGACACTGTCTAGTGGAGAAAACAAAACAGTATTTCAGAACTTGGTCTGTTTTGACAAAAATTGAACTTGTATCTAGCAGTAAACATAAATTAAGTAAGATAAAGTACCTCCAGTAGTCACAGGATCCTTTCACAGTCGTAACACACCACATGAACACTATCATATTGTATAAACAAATATGGCGTCGTAATCTATTAGGTGCATGGATCGTACAGCAAAAGAGAAAACGTTCTCACAAAGTCCAGAGAATATACGTCCTAACAACATTATTACAGAAAACTTTTTTGAAGGATTTGGAGGTGTTGAATACATTTGTTGGAGTAAATACTTCAGGCAGTAAGTAAATACGATTTTGACACCTTAAAATATGATATTTATGTTTACTGCTAGATACAAGTTCAATTTTTGTCAAAACAGACCAAGTTCTGAAATACTGTTTTGTTTTCTCCACTAGACAGTGTCACAACTTCCTCCAAAGAAATCGTAACACAACACAAACACACAAATGCCATATTAACCGATGTATATCCACCTGATGATGGAGGTTTAAACCTTCGAAAAGCATCGTGGAAACAAATAAACAGTGACTGGTAACAGTAAACTTATTGTTTCATTTAATGTCAGTAACAGTCACGGTAAAGCCTAACCTAAAAATGTTCGCATTTAAAGGTAAAAATAGTGATCCGTACGGTGCTTTTCGTTAGCCTTAGAGAGCGACGTTGTGGTTGTTGGACCACTCTATTGTCAAAACTCCGAAAGCCTGGAAGAAGGGTCGAGAAAGGTATTCCTCCCCCCCCCCCCCCCATATACATATACAACACGTAAATGCCCACCCCCGATAGCTGAGTGGTCAGCGCGATAGGATGACTGTCCTAAGGGCCCAGGTTCGTTTCCCGGTAGGATCGGAGATTTTCTCCACACAGGCATTGGGTGTTGTGTTGTCCTAATCATCACCATTTCATCCCCATCGACGCGCAAGTAACCTACCTGGCGTCAGATCGAAAGTCTTGCACACAGCGAATGGTCCACCCGAACACTGAAATGATCGTTAGAATAAATCAGAGAAATCCAAGATCATAAGAATTCATATTTAATGGAGATAAAACAGCGCAATCTTCACGAAAGTATCTGTGGATATCAATCATGCCTGTCGTACCCTCTGAAACACAATGTAAGGAGGTTTTCAGAGTATACAGAATGGATAAAAGCAAGATGATAATGAGGTCAGAATAGGGTAAGGAATTACGAACATAGCAGAATTATCCAGATAACCGAAGGTGAGAAATGTATCGTCGTGGAACTGCAGCCATACTAGAACTGCTAATCAGCAAAGACGGCACGGAAGGTCGTCCGGTAATGCGAACGAGTTTGAATGTGTGTAGCGGTGCGGTTTTGTTTAAGCTGCAGCTGTGTTATGCTGTGCTTGTTTTGTACTGTACCGCGGCGGAATCTGCTTGAACAGAAGCACAAACAACGAGTTATCGGTGCGAGAAGATGGAATGTTTAACCTTTCACAAACAGAAGACTACCAGCAGTTAACACCTTTAGAGCTACGAAGCTTCGCACGAGAGGAACGGGCATGTTTACACTACAAATAAGCCAATACAGGATATCAAGGAACCGTGTTGACTTTGCAGTTTGAAGGAAGTCCCTTGCAGTTGTCACTGAAAATCAGACGCTATTCGCTATCGTTATATATCCTACCATAACTGGTAACGACACTAAACACGAACTACACTTAGATACTCTAGTGGCTGTTCTACCTCATACAGAGAATTGTTACTGTAATTATTTATGTAGCCACTGAAGGTGCGTTCGTGCACGAATCTACACTGGCACCCAACGACTCTACTGGGTACTTAATGTTTGTCAGGCAGTCTAATTTTTTTTAAAAAAGTGATGTAATGTGCGAGTAGCAAGTTCCGTCCATCAGAACATGAAGTGTGAACTGATTCACACTTCTACACATTGACATCTTATATCATGATTTAAATATGAACTTCCACGTGTGTAACATCCACTCTGGTGAAACTAGTTAGGGTAAAAATAAGCTCCCACGTCAGTGTATTGTCATGCAACGCGCAGTTAATACATGTATCTTCACTACAATAACTGTATATTACACGAGTTACATGGAATTTTTTTTATTGTTATCTGGAAGAGGAGAAGACGTACGGTTTGCTCTAATCGAACTTTATGTAGCTATTATTTCACAGGTATTCAGTTTTCCAGTTTTCTATTAGAAACGAAAACAAAAAATGAACTCTGTAGTGTAATACCTAAAAAAATTCGTTTTCGACTATTCTTGAAAACCCGCTTGAAATAATTAACGCCGCGCGGGATAGCAAAGCGGTGGCAGCGCCTCTTTATAGCTCCATAGATGACTGCGGTCTTCGGTTACAACCGTTTGCGCGTCGCAGTTGTAAGCTTTCAAAACCGATGCTATTTCTCAGATAATCCCTTAAGGTGACTCGACTCTACTAATAAAGAATAAATGTACCAAAACTTCATGCAAAATGCGGCGTTGTTTCACGCATCTCGTTGTTTATATTGAACCATATGTCATACAGTGGCATATTTTATTAGGTACATTCAGCGGCATATGTGGTTACTGTCTGCAAAATGTGTTCTGCACAGTGTTACTAAGAATCTCCTGAAACAGAATAGGTGCAAGCTGCTTACACCTACAGCGATTGTTGCCTGATAGTAAGTGATATGTGTACCAAGTTTAGTTAAAATTGGTGGACTGGCTTAGGTGAACATGTGGAGCATGTACGTACACACGTACACACGTCACGTACATAAATCCATTTTTGGAATGTGTGTCGGTTAAATAACAATGGAGACTATCGACGCCCAAGTAGAAAACTTAGCGAGGTGGTTGAGATATTGGAAAAACGTTCTGGAGCGGTGCGCAAATTCCTTTCTGACAGGTTTTCCATACACTTCGTCAGCCGAAACCATGGTTCATGCCTATCAAAAGGATACGGATAGTTAGGTTCCCTCCAAGTATTTAACGTACCGACAACAACGAGGCCGTAGGGCCTAGCTAGAGCTTAGACTGAGGAGGGCAGGTGGAGGAAATCTGGTGTGCTCTTTTCAAAGGTACCAGCCCGGCACCAACGTTCACGTATTTAGAGGAGCAACGGATAATCTAAATGTGGATGTCCAAACACTGGTATAACATCTGCTTGCTTTTTGGTACGAGTCGCGTATGTTAACCGGCGAGTTGTTCACTGAGGTTTCGAATCCGGGCTTAGGATCTGCCTTGAAAACGTTGACGTCAATTTTTAAACAGTAAACAAAATCTGGAATATAATTTTCCTTGGTGAATCGAGGCCACATTAAACCGGCAAGAGAAATGGACATTTTCTTCAGTGCGTTGACTGTAAAAGTGAATGACCACGAGATCGGTCCTTCAGGCGAAATATAAGAGTAAGCTCAGACCCGAATGAGCTGAATATACTAGCTTGATTGGAAAGCTCATGCAGCAAATATTTAGCAGATCAACACAAATATAAGTGAGTAGAAATTTCGCGGAAGTTGTTCACAACACTTTGGAGCTATTTTCTGTTTAATATTTCTGTCGTGTTTGTCAGGCACCGACGAAGTTTCCTGGTACCATTGAACAGGTTTGATTTGCAGAATGTTTGTAGACGTTGTTTAGGGTGAACTTGATACCTAGGCTCTAACAAAATTAGTTCTCTTCTGTACCTGTTGATGACGTATCTAATGGTTTAAAAATAAAAGATTGCACAGAACCGTGAACCTGCCAGGATACCGCAAACGTACCATGAGTACCAGAAAACACTTTTATTCACATCACAGCTTCTTGTCACAAGCACTGTCATGCATAATTTATTTATCGGAAATACAGTTACGTAACTTCCACATGGGACTATAGAATCTGAGGGGTACTTTGTAATAGAATGATAATTTTTCTCAGTTGAACATGTCACGTCTTATGTAACGACGGAGACATGGTATTATATTGATAAACGTTCTCGGCCTCTTTCTTTCTATTCGCCCAGAAACCATTCAGCACTGTTTCGAGTGCTTTCTCTGCAGAGCACCGTTGGTGTGTTAGAAACACTTTGTTCCAAGCTGCACAGTCAAAATTCATCAGATTAGATAGATAGCGTAGCGGAGTATAACAGTGTGGCTTAACCCAACTGAATTCCATGAGAGTCCGTCGAAAACGCGCTCTCCAAGGCTTCTGTCAGATGGGGTTATGCATAGTAAAACAGCTAAACAAACAATCTCATTCCACATACATGGGGAATTTTGTACGTAGAGCTTGGAAGCTTGACGGTGAGAAAAAGCAGGTAGCCTTTGTGAACTGTTTCAGGCGAACAATTAGTAACGGATTAAAAAAAAAGACCTCTTCTCTCAGAGCTCCGCAAAATGTGGATTTGCGGCAGCAATTTTGGAGTACTGTATCTCATCACTAGATTTCAGCAGGATGATATTTGCACTTCCTATTAATTACTCTTATTCAACATTGCACTGTTGTGAAAAGTACGGTATCACTGCATTTCCACGAGAGGGGAGGTTATTAGAAGAACACCAATCACTATCAAGTTACAACTCATGGTCAGCAGAGGGCAAGCATTTTAGAGGAATACGGAGAATTGGATGTTACCGAGAGTGAAATAAAGAGATTGGTACAGAAGAGGAAGTACTGGCGGTGAGTGTCAACCTAGTTTGGCGACAAAGATGACGCACTCATGACCCACTGACTCAAAAAAGTATCATTAGAAGGTATTTGTAAACAATTTCTGTTCATGAAACTTCCTGGCAGATTAAAACTCGATCTCGGGACCTTTGCCTTTCGCGGTCAAGGTTCGCAGGGTAGCTTCTGTAAAGTTTGGAAGGTGGGAGACGAGGCACTGGCAGAAGCAAAGCTGTGAGTACGGGGTGTGAGTCTTGCTTGGGTAGCTCAGTCGGTAGAGCACTTGCCTGCGAAATGCAAAGGTCCCGAGTTCAAGTCTCGTCCGGCACACAGTTTTAATCTGCCAGGAAGTTTCATATCAGCGCACACTCCGCTGCAGAGTTAAAATCTCATTCTGGAATATCTGTTCATATCTGACATAATTTTAAAAATTTCGATGAAGCAGTGCTACATATCATGGATTGCGAAATGTTTTACCAGATATAAATTTAGGAACTTGAGTATCAGTTTTCTGATCACTACTAGGAGTTGCTTTCACCAATCAAGCAGTCTGACATACTTTCCAGGACGGACTATATGTTCCATTGTCGGTCTATTGCCTACTTCCGACTTCCACCCTGGGTGTATGGAACGTGCTGCCCAGCAATGCAGCACCCCCACAAAATCAGTTCCACAGTGCTGCAATAAGCCAACCCTCACCCCGGAGAGCCCAGCTGGTCACAGTGTTAGTAATTAACTGGAGGCGTACAGCATTACAATGAGCGTTTGGCAGAGACCTGCAGGTGCACTTGGAATGTAGAATCCATTAACAGGACTGGTCGTGATACAATGATTAGCAAAGTGTGACAGTAATTTTTAAACTTGCCGGCAGATCAATATCATGAAAACTACCGTCCTGAAACGACTTCATTTTATTTCAATGATTCCTTAAATAATACTGCAACTGCCTAGTTACTATTATCGTGTAACCTATCTATCTAATACAATAACATCTCAATGCTGATGTGAAGAGATATAAAATCCAGGGAAAAAAGCACTTCTGAACAAGACGAATTAGTTTGGCTATGATAGAAATATCTGTGTTTTGAAGTTTTTGTGAAAGAATTTGTGTGTAGCATATCCCTGTACGAGAACGGAAATTGGACGATAAGCAGTTCAGGCACGAAGACAGTAGATCATTTTTAAATATGGTACTGCGGAAAAAAGGTAGATTAAATGGGTATCTCGAGACCTAATGGGGAGGCGGTGATCCGAATTGGGAAATACAATGTAAGGCACAATTTGATAAATTAAGGAATCGGTTGACAGCATACATTCATTGGCACGAGTGAGCCTTCAGCTTCGGAAAGGGGGGAAGCGTGAGGTACAGTGGATAAGAGTTAAAACTGTCGAGAAAGAGCAAGGGATGAGTACGGTAAGAAGGTTTAAATCGATATAAGGTTGCAGTTCTTATTTGGCGATGAAATGGTTTGTACATGGTAAAGTATCGTGAAGAGCTGTAGCAAACCTAATTTCTAACTGAATAGCACAACAATGAAACTTCCTGGCAGATTAAAACTGTGTGCCCGACCGAGACTCGAACTCGGGACCTTTGCCTTTCGCGGGCAAGTGCAGTTTTAATCTGCCAGGAAGTTTCATATCAGCGCACACTCCGCTGCAGAGTGAAAATCTCATTCTGGAAGCACAACAATACCTACACCTTACAGAGTGTCCTTGTGTCTCCTACGACAGAAACTGCAATTCATATTGTCAGAAGGTCAGGAAAGTTTAGTGACTGGGGAGAAATCAGAAAAGGAGTCCCACAGGATTCCATTTTAGGTCCACTCCCATTCCTTGTATATGAGAATGATCTTGCATTTAACATTCAACAAGTATACCAGGCACCATTTGCAGACAATACTATCGTTATAGAAAAATCCCATTTCAGAGAAAACAGCAGAAGAGAAGGCAAATAAAATGTTCAAAGCAATTATACAATGGTTCTTGGTTAATGGACCCACTCTAAATTTTAAAGTGTCTCGCTAAATGCAGTTTCGTAGTGCAGATAATGTCTTACCAATAGCTGATGCCGCACATGAGAAAGAGTCGGTAGGTAGTGTAGAACGTCCACACTATTGGGAACCCATACTGATGAAAACTTGAACTGGAAGGAGGATAGTATTTAGCTTCTGAAACAATTAAGTTCCGCTGCCTCTGCTCTTTGTATAACTGCTAATTTTGGAAAACAAACTAATCAGCCTCCTGACTTATTTTCTATACTTTCAATCAATAATGTCTTACTGAGTAATTTTCTGGGGTATCTCATCACTTAGGAAGTACCGATTGCACAAAAGTGAGCAGTAAGGATAGTACGTGGTGTTGACCCACGGACGTTATGTAGGTACCTGTTCTTACGAGCTAGTAATTTTAACTGCGCCATCATAATGCATACACACAGTGGGTCCAAGTTTCATCAGAACTGCCTGATATCTCATGGTGAGATGTGGCGTTACGATCGTTGAAGTTTCAACAACAGGTTTGTCGAAGATCAAAGCATTAGCATCACTGCAGCAGACGCCCTAGCCGAGAATGTAACAATACGTGCCTGACACTCGTCGGAAAATGGCGGTGGACCTGCGAGCAACACGAAGTTTTGCGTTTTTGGCCAAGTATTTGTCAGATTCCACCCGAATACCGGGAGGCAGGTACCTGGCCGCTGCCCCGTAACAAAGTCTCCCATTGTCAGCCCACAAAGGAAAGACCGTGCGCTAGCGGATCGCAGCCCTGTATCACCCGCTGTATTCACCGGTTGTGGTGACAGTAGACTACTGGTTGTTCCCCAAATTGAAGGTGGGAATTAGAGGGCACCGCTACATAGCATTTAACGACATCCAAGAAAATTGTACTGCAGTACTAATCAAAATTAGAAAAGTGGACTCCAGTTAAAAAACGATTTCGGCAGCCTACCAATTTAGGGGGGAATGCATTGACTCTTATTTTTCATAGTCATGATCCTAATGGAATTGTGACACCCTTCATATTCGCTCATGAAATTCGTCATAAATAACCCATTACATTTTCAGATGAACAGTCATGTTCATACCTACAACACTACAGGGGAAAATGTACTTTTGTTACCCTTCACTAAAGCTGTCAGCGGTTCAGGAAGGAGTTCATTATGTAGTAACAAAAATCTGTATTCATTTGCCCACTAACATAGAATGTCTGATAGGTAAAATAGCAAGCTTTCAATCCAACATAAGATCATTTCTCATGGACAGAAAATCTTGTGTTTATGTGTAGTTGCATGAGTAGTACTAAAGTAATATGTTCATTAATGTTAACGTTTTACCTCTAATCATGTATACATATCCTGTAAAGATTCATCATTTCGATGAAAGAATCGTTCAGGTGATCTCTGAACCATGTAACTAAACACCTAACTAATTCTCAGTTACACGGCAGAAAGTTAATGGCCTTCTCCTTAACTTCACTTCAAGCTGCGTTTATCGTTTACTCGTGTTGCACCTGTTACTACCAAAATACAAGTGATGTGTTAGAAAAGCTGTTCGAATCTGTTTCTACCAATTTTCCTTTTCAGTCTCGCAAAGTTTCACGCGCAGTGTGCTAGCATAGAAGGTAAGACGAGAGTGGTCGTGCAGTTGTTAGACTCGCATTCGGAAGGACGACAGTTCAAACCCTCGTCCGGTCATCCTGATTTAGGTTTTCCGTAGTTTCCCTAAATCGCTTGAGGCAAATGAAGGGATGGTTCCTTTGATAGGGCGCGACCGACTTCCTTCCCCATTCGTCCCTAACCCGATGGGACCGAGGACCGCACTGTTTGGTCCCCTCCCCCAAATTAAGCAACCAACCACGGAAGACAGGGTGGTGAACAAGACCTAGATCGAATGGGTGCTGCCGATCAACAGTTGTACAGTTGTTTGTCTGGCACAACGGGCAGCTTGAATGAGGTTTTTACACGGTTTTCCATGCCATTTTAGAAAAATGCTGGGCTTGGCTCGTTCTTTGCCTCAGAAAATGCGAGACACAAACACCAAAGAAGTTTACACGAGTCATTTATTAGACGGCGTAGAAAATTTCCATCCATTTGGTTTCAAAAATGTGTGTGAAATCTTATGGGACTCAACTGCTGAAGTCATCAGTCCCTAGGCCTACACAATACTTAACCTACATTATCCTAAGGACAAACACACACACCCATGCTCGAGGGAGGACTCGAACCTCCGCCGGGACCAGCCGCACAGTCCATGACTGCAGCGCCCTAGACCGCTCGGCTAATCCCGCGCGGCTCCATTACGTTTATTGACTAGTGTGTCAACACTAAGGGTATCCGGTTATGAAGCTAAATTAAAATGAATAGTTCATATCACGAAAACAGCGGACACTGTGGGACAGTGTAAAAGCTAGGAAAAAGCTGAAGTGTGTATCTGAAAAGAAACCTGTGTATACATGATACCTCAGGAATAATGAATTCGACATTGACTTAAACAGCAGTAGAAGGGCGCTGATGTCAATTAAGTGGCTTAATGAAAAACGAAAACGAAATATGTACCACATTGTGAAGTGACGGACGCGGTTAACACGAGTTCAGGTACGATAGACCGCGAGGCTAGCCGGGAGGCAGTCACCCAGAGTTGTTCAAAAACGTTCAGATGTGTGTGAAATCTTATGGGTCTTAACTGCTAAGGTCATCAATTCCCATGTTTACATAATACATAACATAAATTATCTTATGGACAAACACACACACACCCATGACCGAGGGAGGACTCGAACTTCCGCAGGGGACCAGCCGCACAGTCCACGCCTGCAGCGCTTCACACCGCTGGGCTAATTCCGCGCGGCACCCAGGGTTACCAGTGCGGTAGTGTATAGCGCTGCGTCCTCGAAGAAATTCCATTGTTAGGAGGGTAGCAGGTAGACTGTATTGCTTATAACTTCACGGCAAACCAGTCTGTCACTACATTACTGGATAATACTCGACTCTGTAGAAACTGTACTGCGTCCAAGATGGTTATTTGCTCTTTATAATTTTGTTTGGTTTTAAAGAACGTTAACTGGGTTACGCGACCGACCTTAGGACACGAACGAGAACATTACATGGTGAATGTAGCCCATACTTTTATTACGTAATGTGTGTTGAGAGGGGGCGACAAGGGAGTGCCGCAAATACGTGGAAGATTGTAATGTACCAGAGATCCATGGGGTATTGAGCAGCTAGGTGGACTAAAAGGGGATCTCCGCCAATTACATCAACTACACGCGGTGAAATTAAGGAAGGACAAGAAGAAATACATTGACAGGGAACATAATACCGTTTGAATAAAGTATATAGAAATATGAAAAAATTTTGAACAGTAGTAGAAATAAAAAGAGACTCGTCACATGAAAGTTCACTCTAAGGGGGGAAAAAAATGACTCACTACGAAAGAGTTATCCGAGTGGGACGAAAATCGATGTATGTGCCGTACATTTACAGAGCAAGAAATGATTATCTACCTCTTATATATCTCTTTTACCCCATTCTATCGTCTTACGTCTCTGCTCGATGAGAATAACTCACAAGCTGCAAGAACATAACGAGAAAATTCGCAACTAACAATAGGACTGACATTCACAAAAGAAAAGTATGTTTACTTTCATGTACATAGTCATTACTATTATTATTATCATTATTGTTCTTGACTATTATAATTATTTTTTATTGTTATAGTTATCACTGTACTACTGTTATAATCTCTTTTTTTTCTTTAACATCAATACTGCATAATACGTTATAAGTCCTTAATGTTCTGTAGAAACTGTAACTCGTTCAATCTGAGTATGCCAGGTAAAATAAATGCATAAATAAATAAAATAAATAAATAAATAAAATTTCAGAATATTCGTTGATTTATTCAAGAGGAAGGGCATTACAAACTGAGCACGTGAACAACGCGATGGTCCTCCTCTGGCTGTTGCGTGTACAATTATTCGACTTGACATTGATTGACGGAGTTGTTGCACGTCTTCCTGATGGATATACACTACTAGCCATTAAAGTTGCTACACCATGAAGATGATGTGCTACAGATGCGAAATTTAACCGACAGGAAGAAGATGCTGTGTTATGCACATGATTAGCTTATCACAGCATTCACACAAGGTTGGCGCCGGTGGCGACACCTACAACGTGCTCACATGAGGAAAGTTTCCAACCGATTTCCCATACAGAAGCTCCTCGTGTAAGGAGGCGAAATGCGTACCGTCACGTTTCCGACTTTGCTAAGGGTCGGATTGCAGCCTATCGCGATTGCGGTTTACCGTATCGCGACATTGCTGCTCGCGTTGGTCGAGATTCAATGACTGTTAGCAGAATATGGAGTCGGTGAGTTCTGGAGGGTAATACGGAACGCCGTGCTGGACCCCAACGGCCTCGTATCACTAGCAGTCGAGGTGACAGGCATATTATCCGTATGGTTGTAACGGATCGTGCAGCCACGTCTCGATCCCTGAGTCAACAGGTGGGGACGTTTGAAAGACAACAACCATCTGCACGAACAGTTTGAAAACGTTTGCAGCAGGTGGACTATCAGCTCGGAGACCATGGCCGCCGTTACTCTTGACGCTGCATCGCAGACAGGTGCGCCTGCGATGGTGTACTCGACGGCGTTCGTGGGCGCGCGAATGGCAGAACGTCATTATTTCGGATGAGTCCAGGTTCTGTTTACAACATCATGATGGTGGCATCCTTGTTTGGCGTAATCATGGTGAACGCACATTGGAAGCGTGTATTCGTCATCGTCATACTGGCGTATATCCGGCGTGATGGTATGGGATGCCACTCGTTACACGTCTCGGTCACCTCTTGTTCGCAATGACGGCACTTTGAACAGTGGAAGCTACATTTCAGATGTGTTACGACTAGTAGCTCTACCCTTCATTCGATCCCCGCGAAACCCTACAATTCAGTATGATAATTCACGACCGCATGTTGCAGGTCCTTACGCTCCTCTCTGGATACAGAAAATGTTCCACTGCTGCCCTGGCCAGCACATTATCGAGATCTCTCACCAACTGAAAACTTCTGATCAATGGTGGCCGAGCAACTGGCTCGTCACAATACGCCAGTCACAACTCTTGATGAACTGTGGTATCGTGTTGAAGCTGCATGGGCAGCTGTACCTGTACACGCCATCCAAGCTCTGTTCGACTCAACGCCAAGGCGTATCAAGGCCGTTATTACAGCCAGAGGTGGTTATTCTGGGTACTGATTTCTCAGGATGTATGCATCCAAATTGCGTGAAAATGTAATCACATGTCAGTCCTAGAGTAATATATGTGTCCAATGAATACCCGTTTATCATCTGCATTTCTTCTTGGTGTTGCAATTTTAATGGCCAGTAGTGTACTTCCGAATTCTGTAGAGTTGTCGCATTACAACGTTGACAAAGGGGTAATGTGGTGAAACGAAATGGCACCCCAAACTATCACTACTGGTTTGCGGACCGTTTTGTGGGAGACAATAAGTTTGGCAGCCCATCGTCGTCCGGAGTGTCTCCAGATACGTCTTTGTGGCTCATCATGGCTCATTTCGAAGCGAGACTCATCCCGAAAAAATGTTATACTCCAGGCAATGAGATTCGAGGCCGGATGCGCCCGACACCAGTGCAAACGGGCTTGTCGGTGTACAGAGGTCAACGACAGTCCTCGCAAGAGGCGCCGTGGGGTCAGACAGCTTTC